>NC_051179.1:131209288-131389208 GCF_013339695.2 Rhipicephalus sanguineus | reverse complement strand
TCCACATTGACAATGTCGCGCCCTCGACGGCGCATGTCCGAAGAAGGTTCGACGGGTTCGATCAGGTAGTTGACCGGGATGTGCGTTCCACGACACGGTAGGGGCCTTCGTATTTGGGCAGTAGTTTTGAAGAGAGGCCAGTTGCAGTGGTCGGGACCGAGAGCCACACGAGCGCTCCAGGGAGGAACGTGGACTCAGAAGTGGTGGTTCCACCGCGAATGCTCATCTGCCGCTCTTGTTCGTGCGTTGTAAAGGTCTTCGCAAGCTCGCGACATTCTTCAGCAAGCCTGGCTGTGTCCGAAATAGGTGCACATTCAGACTGATCTGGCTTGTAGGGAAGGATGGTGTCGATTGTGTGCGACGGGTGCCTGCCGTACAATAAGAAAAATGGTGAAAACCAGTAGTGCTCTGAGAGGCGGTATTGTAGGCGTACGTGACGAAGGGCAGAATGGCATCCCAATTTGTGTGGTCGGCGGCGACGTACATCGAGAGCATGTCGCCGAGCGGTGCGGTTAAAGCGTTCGGTGAGGCCATTCGTGCGGGTGGTAAGCAGTAGTTTGGGGTGAACAACGTTGCACTCTTTGAGAATGGCTTCCACGACTTCCGACAAGAAGACACGGCCTCGATCGCTGAGAAGCTCTTGGGGTGGTCCGTGACGCAGTATGAATCGGTGAAGTAGGAAGGATGCAACATCGCGCGCTGTAGCCGCTGGGAGGGCGGCGGTTTCGGCGTATCGCGTTAGATGGTCAACAGCGACGATGGCCCAGCGGTTACCAGCCGAAGTCAGAGGGAGTGGTCCATACAAATCGATGCCTACGCGCCCAAACGGACGGTTAGGGCAAGGTAAGGGTTGTAGACTGCTGGCGACACGTGCGTTGCAGGTTTTCGGCGTTGGCAATCGAGGCAGGAGCGAACGAACTTCTGCACGTAGCGGTACATCCCTCGCCAGAAGTATCGTTGTCGAATGCGGTGGTAAGTTTGGATACCCCAGAGTGCGCGCATTGCGGGTCAGAGTGGAAGGCTCGCATATTCAGAACGCAGACTGCGGGGTATCACTAGTAGCCACTGGCGGCCGTCGGCGTCGTAATTGCGTCGGTGCAGTAGGTCGTCGCGAATGGCGAAATGGTGGGCTTGACGACGCAACGCGCGAGTGGATGGTGTTGCGACGGATCAGTGAGCAAGTCGATCAGCGAGGTGATCCATTTATCCTTGCGCTGTTCGGTAGCGATGGTGCGAACGTCGATTGAAGCAAGAGCTATGTGAGATAGTGAGCAGGGGGCATCGTCGTCAGGCAAGGGAGAGCGCGAGAGGGCGTCGGCGTCAGCATGCTGGCGTCCGTTGCGGTACAGCACGCGGATGTCGTAGTCTTGCAGGCGAAGTGCCCAGCGGGCGAGACGGCCTGAGGGATCCTTCAGGGACGACAGCCAGCACAGTGCATGATGGTCGGTGACGACATCAAATGGGCGACCATACAAATAAGGTCGGAACTTTGTAAGGGCCAGATGATCGCCAGGCACTCTTTTTCTGTGACCGTGTAATTGGTCTCGGCTCTGGTAAGCGTACGGCTTGCGTATGCCACGAATACTCGGGGAACCCTGGTTTGCGCTGCGCAAGGACAGCGCCGAGGCCTACACCGCTGGCATCCGTGTGTACCTCCGTTGGGGCCGTAGGATCGTAGTGGCGTAGTATGGGAGGAGACGTCAACAGACGACGGAGCTTTGCGAACGCGTCGTCACACTCGGACGACCACGAACTTAGGGGTCCGTTACCTCCAAGGAGCTTCGTCAGCGGCGATATGATAGTCGCGAAGTTTCGGATAAAGCGCCGAAAGTAGGAGCATAATCCTACAAAACTGCGCAGTTCCTTGACGGACGTAGGTTTGGGGGAACTCTGTCACGGCCCGAAGCTTGGCTGGATCAGGGAGAATTCCGTCCTTGGACACGACGTATCCTAGTATCGTCAGCTGCCGTGCTGCAAATCGGCACTTCTTTAGATTCAGTTGTAGCCCGGCCTCGCTCAAACGCGTCAAAACATGCCGCAGGCGTAGAAGATGCGTGGAGAAGTCCGGGGCAAAAACGACGACGTCGTCGAGGTAGCACAGACACGTGTGCCATTTCAAGTTGCGCAGAACGGTATCCATCATGCGCTCAAAGGTCGCGGGCGCATTGCACAGCCCAAACGGCATGACGTTAAATTCGTACAAGCCGTCGGGTGTGACAAACGCTGTCTTCGGTCGAGCGTCATCAGCCATGGGGACTTGCCAGTACCCTGAGCGCAAATCGAGCGATGAAAAAAATTCTGCTCCTTGCAGGCTGTCGATGGCGTCGTCTATTCGAGGTAGGGGATAAACGTCCTTACGGGTGATCTTATTGAGTCGTCGGTAGTCCACACAGAACCGCACAGAGCCGTCCTTCTTCGCAACGAGAACGACAGGAGAAGCCCACGGGCTGTTGGAGGGTCGAATAACATCGCGGCGAAGCATGTCTTCGACTTGCTCGTTAATTACACGACGCTCTGCTGGCGATACGCGATATGGACGTTGCCGCAGTGGTGGTTGGGTGCCAGTGTCGATGTGATGCGTGACAGCAGACGTGCGGCCGAGAGAAGTTTGCGCGACATCGAACGAAGAACGAAATTCTTCCAACAGGCATAGAAGCTGGGAACGCTCGACCGATGTAAGGTGGTCAGCAATCGAGGAACCAAATACATCAGCGGGTGACGAATCAGTTGTCGAAACAGCGCTGAGCGGACGGGAGCTGGCGCAGTGCGTGTCACCCGGTGCGTCCATAACTTGTGCGTCTTCGAGGGCTTCCGCTCTACCGAGACATTCCCCTCGCACCAACGTAACAATGTACGGGGATGGGTTCGTAACAAAAATATCGGTGTCGCCCTGGGTGACTTGCACGGTCGCAAATGGCACCAGCAAGCCTTTCCTATTGAAAACGCGGTCCGAGGGAGAAGGAGTGCAACGGTGTCAGCGAGACCGGTGCAATACACTGACACAGCCGTTGACGGGTTTGCAGGAACTGTGCTGTCGTCTTCGACGAGTACCTTGGTCGCAGCCGGTAGGCTGTCCGCCGGCGTCAAATCTGGGAATGGTGAGAGCTCTATTTCAGCTGGTGCGCACCGAATTACGGCGTCGTGCCGTGTGAGAAAATCCCATCCCAGGATGACGTCGTGGGAGCATGAACAAATTATGATGAATTCGACGGCGTACAGAGCGTCCTGAATCATGACACGGGCTGTGCACACCGCTGTCGGGTGAATACTTTGGGCGCTGGCTGTACGGAGGGAGAGCCCAGAAAGTTGCGTCGTCACTTTTCGTAGTAGTCGGCTAAATTTAGCGTCCATAACGGATACGGCAGCTCCAGTGTCTACAAGGGCCGACGTGCGCACACCATCTACAAACACGTCTACTACGTTTGATGGGCTTTGCTGAGGGCTTTGGCAGTTCGATAGCGTCGCAGCCCTTGCCTCTTGGACTGCGACGACTAGTTTTCCTGGTCTCGTGCGACCGGACGAGGCCGCATCGGCGACAGTGATCGGCGTCGTGGGGACGGTGAACGGCGGGTAGACGAAGTTGGGCGTGACGTCGTTGACATAGGCGGCGGCGGGTCGTAATACGGGCGGCTGGACTGGTTGGTGACGGTTTGATCCGACTCGAGGCGGCTGCATGCGGTTGCAATAGCGGGCGACGTGACCGGCGCAACCGCACGCAAAGCAGATTGGGCGGTTGTCGGCAGTGCGCCATCGGCTGGCCGGGCTAGGGTCCTATCCATGTCGCAGGACGCGAGGGACGGGGGTGGCGGCTGATATGACTGCATGGTGGTCTGCAGTCGGGGCGTATGGATGACGTCGGCGTACGCAGCCGGCACACTCGCTTCGAAGGCCTGAGGCTGGCGACGGCTCGGCGTAAGTTACCGTGGGCACCACAGGGAGCGCTGGGGGCGGCCTGGCTACAACTTGCGCGTAACTGAGAGGCGCAGGCGCCGGAGGGGGCTGGTGGTATTCCGGCATGACCTCCGCGATTTCCTGCTTGATTGCCCGGCGTAGGGGAGGCAGCAGTGTGTGTCGACGGCTGTTCAACGTGCTGCGGGTGAGCGAAGGCCAGTAGAGAAAAACTGGCGGGCAATTTCCTCGCGCACGAAGGACTTGATCTCAGCGAGGTAAGGACGGAGTGGTCCGACGTGGCCGACAAGCCAGCGAGATCGGCGTCGCGTGATGGAGGTCGACGCGTCATCAGCCGCTGCCGGCGCAGCTCCTCGTAGCTTTGGCACAGTGTGATGACCTCTGCCACAGTGCGAGGGTTTTGGCGAGCAGCATGGTGAGGCATCGTCGTCGATGCCTTTCATAACGTTCCGGATCTTGTCGGACTCAGACATTGTCGCATTGGCTTTCTTGCACAAGTCGAGCACGTCTTCAATGTAGCTCGTGAAAGACTCGCCGGCCTGCTGGGCTCGTTTCACGTAACGCTGTTCGGCTTACAGCTTGCGAACGGCAGGTGCGGCCAACACGCCGAGGATGGCGGTCTTGAAAGCCGACCACGTAGCGAAATCGGATGCGTGGGTTATTGTACCATAGGCCGGCAACACCCGCGAGGTAGAAAACGAGGTTGCTCAGTTTGCCTGCCTCGTCCCATTTATTGGGACGCTCACACGCTCGTAGATCGCAGAGCCAGTCCTCGACGTCGGTGCCATCCGCGCCGGTGAAGACAGGAGGGTCGCGGATGCGGGGGACACCTGGACATGGCGTCGGTGCAAGAGGAGGCGTTTGCTGGGTGGCGTCTTGAGTCATGGTAGCAGGCACGGTACGGGATCGAAGCTCCAAGGGCATCGAATGGGACCGTAGTTGTTGAAAGGGCACAGCACTCTCCACCAAATTGTCAAGACGTTTATTAGCGGGCACTCGGCGACGACGACAGTCAAAGCGGGGCCGACTCTCTGCACGAGGGGGCGTGCTCTCAGAGAGGAGGCGACCCACTAGAAGGCGCTCGAGAGGACGACCCATTACCGACTACGAAGCTTCGCTACAGTGTTCTTGGATTTTAGGTGTGTTTCTTGTACACACAGCACTTTTGGTGAGTGGTCATGTAGCAGCTCTTGGATATCGTCGAGGTTTCTTAGTAGGCCTCTGACGTTCCATTGTAGAATTTGTGTCTCCATTTTGAGTGTAAGTTAGTGCTGTGTGTACTGGAAGAACTATTGCCTTAAGTCACAGAGCCCTTTTCAGGCCCTGTGATGCGGGTTTTTCCTTTTTTTGGCGCGCTCCAACGAGCTGCGCCGTTCCTTCGGCGCTTGAGACGCCGTTGGACTTGCCGTTGTATCCATCGCCTCGGCAGAGACGCTGGATGCCCGCTCGCGGATAACGCGCACGGTGTCAGAGTTTTGGGGCTTTCTGCCTGAACAGAAGGCCCTGGGCCTGCAGATCCGGAGGCCTACATGCCCGTTGGTTGCGGAGCAGCCCGGGCTGCTTCTGCTGAGGGGGCGGATGGCGCTACCGCCCGTCCACTATGCGTGGTACGTGCGGCCGCCGCGAACCTTTGTGGCACTGCCCCCTTGCGTGCCACGTCCGCGAATGTAGAACCCTGTGCGAAGGAAAGGCGTTTGCGCGCCTCCTTAAACGAGATATTTTCAGTTACCTTGAGTGTAATTGAAACTGGTTGAACGCTTCTACGAAGACGTAGAATCAGCACTGAGTAAGGTAAAGACACAGTGTACTGTACTGATGGGCGACTTTAATGCAAAAGTAGGCAAGAAGCAGGCTGGAGATCATGCAGTTGGGGAATATGGCATCGGCTCCAGAAATGCCAGAGGGGAGTTACTAGTAGAGTTCGCAGAACGCAATAATTTACGGATCTTGAATACCTTCTACAGAAAACGGACTACTCGTAAGTGGACGTGGAGGAGTCCTAATGGCGAAACTAAAAATGAAATAGACTTCATAATGTGCGACCACCCGGGCATTATACAGGATGTGGAAGTAGTTAACAAGATCCGGATGCAGTGACCATAGAATGGTAAGATCTAGAATTCAACTAGACGTGAGGAAGGAACGGCAGAAACTGATACGCAAGAAGCCGATTAATGAACTAGCTCTGCGAGGGAAAGTACAGGAATTCAGAGTTTCACCTTCAGAATAGGTACGCGGCTTTAACCGAGGAAACCGACCTTAGCGTTGACGCAATGAATGATAATCTGACTAGTATCATTAAGGAGTGTGCAGTGGAAGTCGGGGGTACAGTCGTTAGACAGGACACTGGTAAGCTATCCCAAGAGACGAAAAACCTCATTAAGAAACGTCAAGCCATGAAAGCCTCAAATGCACAGACAAAATAGAGCTGGCGGACTTTCGAAGTTGATCAATAGGCTTAAAGTAGCCGACATAAGAAAGTATAATATGGAGAGAATTGAGCATGCCCTAAAGAACGGAAGAAGCCTCAAAGCTACGAAGACAAAACTGTGCATAGGCAAAATCAGATGTATGCATTAAGGGACAAGGATGGCAAGGTCACAACCAATATGGATAGAATAGTTGATGGTAGCGGAAGAGTTCTACAGAGATCTGTACAGCAGCCGAGACAGTCAGGATGATAACGTAAGAAGCAGTAATATCCCAGAGGAATCTGACATCCACCAGTATTAACAGGAGAAGTAAAGAAAGCCCTAAAGGGAATGCAAAGAGGCAAAGCCGCTGGTGAGGATCAGGTAACATCAGACCTGTTGAAAGACGGTGGAGAGATTATGTTAGAGAAACTGGCCACCCTGTATACGAAGTGTCTCTCGACAGGGAGGATACCAGAATCTTGGAAGAATGCCAACATCATCTTGATCCATAAGAAAGGGGACGTCAAGGACCTGAAAAATTACAGGCCCATCAGCTTACTGTCCGTTGTCTACAAGCTATTCACAAAAGTAATTGCTAACAGAATTAATACGACATTAGAGTTTAATCAACCAAGGGATCAGGCAGGATTTCGTACAGGCTTCTCAACAATAGACCATATTGTCACGTGGTCGTGACGTCGACGAAGAAAGCAGTCGGCGTTTGCAGAATGAAACTGTTTATTTGGCCGAACTTGTGGCCGGGAAAATGAAAACTAGAACTACAGCAATACACGCTGTACAATGATAGCGGCGAACAGGGCGTCGTCCGTCGATCAACTGACAAGCGGTCAATCGCGCGAGCTTTTATACAGGCGCTATCGAACTTTCCAGCAATATCGCTGGTGGCGGCGTTATCTCTAGACAAAGCTGGAACATTCGCGTGCGGTGCGCAATCTTAACAGAACGATCTACTACAGACGCGAAGCTTCTCGAACAATGCTTCGCGGACAGCGTCGAGCGTTGATAACCGTCCCTGCCGGTCAAACCCGAATACATCAAAACAGACAAGAAGTGGGCGTGGCATTGCCCCCCTCTGAAAAAGCATCGTCCCGATGCTTGTGAAAGAACATAGAAGAGAAAAAAACAAGTGCAGACACAAATAAATTACAATAACAAAGGAAGAAAAATAGAGTCCCCAGGTTCGCTAACGCGCAAAAAACGGCTTAAGGCGCACGACATGGACGACTTCAGGTCGTGCGCGGCGTCGCTGGGAGTTCGTAATGCCGTCCGGGATCACCTCGTAGTCAAGAGCGCCGAGGCGTCGAAGAACCTTGTATGGCCCGAAGTATCGCCGAAGGAGTTTTTCGCTAAGCCCACGTCGGCGTATTGGCGTCCAGACCCAAACACGGTCGCCGGGCTGGTATTCCGCGAAGCGTCGTCGAAGATTGTAGCGACGGCTGTCGGTGTGCTGCTGGGTCTTGATGCGCAAGCGGGCGAGCTGTCGAGCTTCTTCGGCACGTTGTAAGTAAGCGGCGGCATCGAGGTTTTCTTCGTCAGTGACGTTGGGTAGCATGGCGTCGAGCGTCGTCGCCGGGCTCCTTCCGTAGACCAACTTGTACGGCGTCATCTGCGTCGTTTCTTGGACGGCCGTGTTGTATGCGAAGGTCACATACGGAAGGATGGCATCCCACGTCTTGTGTTCGACGTCGACATACATGGCCAACATGTCGGCGATGGTCTTGTTTAGCCGCTCGGTCAGGCCATTTGTCTGTGGGTGGTACGCTGTGGTCCGGCGGTGACTTGTTTGGCTGTATCTCAGTATTGCCTGAGTTAGGTCAGCAGTAAACACCGTACCTCTGTCGGTGATGAGCACTTCTGGGGCGCCATGACGCAGGACAATGTTCTCAACGAAGAACTTCGCTACCTCGGCGGCACTGCCTCTAGGCAGGGCCCTCGTCTCGGCGTAGCGGGTGAGGTAGTCGGTAGCTACGACGATCCATTTGTTTCCGGTATTGGACGTCGGGAACGGCCCCAGTAAGTCCATCCCGATTTGCTGGAACGGCCGTCGAGGTGGCTCGATAGGCTGCAGAAGTCCGGCTGGCCTAGTGGGCGGTGTCTTGCGTCGCTGACAGTCCCGGCAGGTCTTCACGTAACGAGTGACGTCGGCGGAAAGGCGCGGCCAGTAGTACTTCTCCTGTATTCTTGCTAGCGTGCGAGAAACACCCAGGTGTCCAGCCGTCGGGTCGTCGTGCAGAGCCTGGAGGACCTCTGGCCGCAATGTCGAGGGTACCACGAGAAGGCAATCGGCTCGAAGCGGTGAGAAGTTCTTCTTTAGGAGAACACCGTTGCGCAAGAAAAATGACGCCAGTCCCCGCGTGAATACCTTCGGAACAACGGCGGTCCTGCCCTCGAGGTATTCCACAAGGCCCCTGAGTTCTGGATCCGTTCGCTGTCGTTCGGCGAAGTCGTCGGCACTTATGATTCCCAAGAAGGAGTCGTCCTCCTTGTCGTCCTGCGGCGGTGGGTCGACGGGGGCGCGAGACAGGCAGTCAGCGTCGGAGTGTTTCCTTCCGGACTTGTAAACGACGGTAATGTCGAATTCTTGAAGTCGTAGGCTCCACCGTGCGAGGCGACCTGAAGGGTCCTTCAAGTTAGCTAGCCAACACAATGCGTGGTGGTCGCTCACAACTTTGAAGGGCCTGCCGTAGAGGTAGGGGCGAAACTTGGATGCAGCCCAGATGATCGCTAGGCACTCCTTTTCTGTTGTGGAATAGTTCGTTTCTGCCTTTGATAGCGACCGGCTAGCATAACTGATGACCCTTTCCTGCCCGTCAGTCTTCTGCACAAGGACGGCGCCGAGTCCTACGCTGCTTGCGTCGGTGTGGATTTCCGTATCGGCGTATTCGTCGAAATGTGCTAGTATCGGAGGCATCTGAAGGCGTCGTTTAAGTTCTTCAAATGCTTCGATTTGCGCCGTTTCCCACTTGAATGGCACGTCGGTCTTCGTGAGGTGAGTTAGCGGTTCGGCGATTCGTGAAAATTCCTTGACAAAGCGCCTGTAGTAGGCGCACAAGCCGAGGAAAACGGCGCACGGCTTTCGTGTCGGTGGGGGGCGGGAAGGCAGCGATGGCAGCTGTTTTCCGCGGGTCTGGGCGAACACCACCCTTGCTGATCACGTGACCCAAAAACAGCAGCTCCTCGTATGCAAAGCGGCACTTTTCAGGCTTCAAGGTGAGGCCAGAAGTCTTGATTGCTTGTAGTACAGTGTCAAGGCGCCGGAGGTGTTCGTCGAAGCTTGAGGCAAACACAATGACGTCGTCCAAGTACACAAGGCAAGTCTGCCACTTCAATCCAGCCAGCACGGTGTCCATGACGCGCTGGAACGTCGCAGGTGCCGAGCAAAGACCAAAGGGCATAACCTTGAACTCGAAGAGGCCGTCTGGTGTTATAAAGGCAGTCTTCTCTCGGTCTCTCTCGTCGACTTCGATTTGCCAATAGCCGGTCTTGAGGTCCATCGACGAAAAGTACCTCGCGTTGTAGAGTCGATCCAGGGTGTCGTCTATCCGTGGGAGAGGGTAGACGTCCTTCTTCGTGATTTTGTTCAGGCGGCGATAATCGACGCAGAAGCGTAGGGTTCCGTCTTTCTTCTTCACTAATACCACGGGTGACGCCCATGGACTCTTCGACGGCTGGATGATGTCGTCGCGTAGCATTTCGTCGACTTGTTTCTTTATGGATTCGCGTTCTCGCGTTGAAACTCTGTACGGGCTCTGCCGGAGTGGCCTGGCATTTTCCTCTGTTATGATGCGATGTTTTGCGACTGGGGTCTGGCGGATTCTTGACGATGACGAAAAGCAGTCCCTGTATTTCAAGAGCAGGGTTTTGAGCTGTTCTTGTTTATGCTTCGGAATGCTAGGATTAACGTCGAAAACTGGTTGAGACGCTTGGTTCGTCGGTGTTGGCTCGGGAGAATCGGCGATGGCGAAAGCCATCGACGTAGCCGTGATTTCTTCGATGTAGGCGACTGTCGTGCCTTTGTTTACGTGCTTATACTCGTTGCTAAAATTTGTGAGCATCACTGTTGCTTTGCCTCCCCGCAACTCTGCTATTCCTCTTGCGACGCAAATCTCGCGGTTAATCAACTGGTGCTGGTCGCCTTCAATGACGCCTTCCAGGTCTGTTACTTCCTGAGAGCCGACGGAAATGATGACGCTGGAGCGAGGGGGAATGGTGACTTGGTCTTCCAGCACATTCAAGGCATGCTTCCCTGGCGGCGTGTACCGCGGTAATGCTTTTTCTGTAGATAGTGTTATCGACTTCGATCTGAGGTCGATGACTGCACCATGAAGCCCTAAGAAGTCCATACCAAGGATGACATCTCGGGAGCAATGCTGAAGGACTACGAAGCTTGCGGGATAAATCCGGTTGTTGATGGAGACCCTCGCTGTGCAGATTCCTGCCGGAGTTACTAAGTGACCTCCCGCTGTGCGGATTTCGGGGCCTTCCCAGGCGGTCTTGACTTTCTTCAGCTTCGTCGCGAATGGTCCACTGATGACAGAATAGTCGGCTCCAGTATCGACGAGAGCGGTGACGTTGTGGCCGTCGATGAGAACGTCGAGGTCACTCGTTCGTCGCCTACCGTTTCGATTTGGTCGCGGCGTCGGATCACGGCTACGTCGGTTTGTCCCGCTGCTTCGACGTTGTGTCGTCAGGTCTTCTTCGGGCCGTGAAGTTTCGACGTCAGGGCTTCGTTCGGCTTGCGGCGTGTTCTTTAGATGTCGTTGCGGCGTTGTCGTCGGCGGCGGAGGATCTTCGGTATTTCGTCGTTCAGCAACCGCACCTCCATCGGTTGCTGCCCTTAGTTTTCCGGATACGGGCTGGGTGACCGGCCTCGCGTTGGGCCAGAGTATGGTCGGCGTTGGGGGGAGACGTAGCGGCCTGGCGACGGCGAACGGGAAGGTTGTCGGGGCGTCCATTGCGTTCCCGCGAGGTAGTCGGCGATGTCCCGTGGTCTTTCCCCTCGCTGTGGACGCGGCGCGTCGATGGCGAACCCACGCAGTCCCATCTGTCGGTACTGGCAGCGGCGGTAAGTGTGGCCAGCTTCCCCGCAATGGTAGCAGAGTGGGCGGTGGTCGGGGGTGCGCCAAACGTCGGTCTTTCTCGGCGTGTATAGCTGGCCGGCTGGCGGGCGGTATGACGTTGGTGGCGGCGGCGGTGGCGCCTGGCGGCGGAACTGCTGGGGTGGCGCGGCGTCTTGACGTGGGCGAGGAGGGGGGGCGTTGCGTCGTGCTGCAGCGGCATAGCTCACTGCTTGCAGCTGTGGCTGCGCTGACTCGGGGGTGCCCAGAGACTGCTGTATTTCCTCTCGGACGATATCAGCGATCGAGGCAACTTCAGGCTGTGGTAATGGTAAAAGCTTGCGCAGTTCTTCCCGCACAATCGCTCTGATGGTGTCACGCAGGTCATCAGACTGCAGCGCCTGAACCTCCCCGTAGGTCGTCGTAGGAATGCGGCGGTTGTACTGCCTAGTGCGGATTTCTAGTGCCTTTTCGATTGTGGTGGCCTCTGAAAGGAATTCCGAGACCGTCTTCGGCGGGTTGCGCACAAGTCCGGCGAAGAGTTCTTCCTTCACTCCCCGCATCAGGAAGCGAACTTTCTTTTCTTCGGACATGGCTGGATCGGCATGGCGGAATAGTCGAGTCATTTCTTCGGTGTACAGTCCGACGTTTTCATTGGGGAGCTGTACACGGGTCTCGAGAAGGGTTTCAGCCCTTTCTTTCCGGATGACGCTCGTGAAGGTGTTGAGAAATCCGGTGCGGAAGAGGTCCCATGATGTTAGCGTGGACTCTCGATTCTCGAACCAGGTCCTTGCGCCATCTTGAAGGGCGAAGTAGACATGGCGTAGCTTCTCGTCGCAGTCCCAGTTGTTGAACGTGGAGACTCGGTCGTATGCCTCCAGCCAGCTTTCTGGATCCTCGCATGGTGATCCGCGGAATGTCGGCGGCTCCCTCGGTTGATGCATCACGACCGTTCTAGGCGCCACAGCGGTTGTCATTGTGGCTGTTGTCTTCTTCGTTGTGATCCTGGTCTTGTCCGGTAGGGGTCCGTATTGTGGGGGTAGTCCTTCCAGTCTGCGGCTGGCTCGACTGCCGCTGATGGTGTCGGTGTCTTCTTCGCGACGTGGGCTGGGTTCAAGGCTTGTCGGGGGCGTCCGGAACATGAACGAGCAGCACCTCCACCAGATGTCACGTGGTCGTGACGTCGACGAAGAAAGCAGTCGGCGTTTGCAGAATGAAACTGTTTATTTGGCCGAACTTGTGGCCGGGAAAATGAAAACTAGAACTACAGCAATACACGCTGTACAATGATAGCGGCGAACAGGGCGTCGTCCGTCGATCAACTGACAAGCGGTCAATCGCGCGAGCTTTTATACAGGCGCTATCGAACTTTCCAGCAATATCGCTGGTGGCGGCGTTATCTCTAGACAAAGCTGGAACATTCGCGTGCGGTGCGCAATCTTAACAGAACGATCTACTACAGACGCGAAGCTTCTCGAACAATGCTTCGCGGACAGCGTCGAGCGTTGATAACCGTCCCTGCCGGTCAAACCCGAATACATCAAAACAGACAAGAAGTGGGCGTGGCAATATTCATACTATCAATCAGGTGATAGAGAAATGCGCGGAATACAACCAACCCCTATACATGGCATTCATAGATTACGAGAAGGCATTTGATTCGGTGGAGACATCAGCAGTCATGGAAGCACTGCGGAATCAGGGCATCGACGAAGCCTATATAAACATAATGGAAGAAATCTACAGCGCATCCACAGCCACTATAGTCCTTCATAAAGAAAGCGACAGAATCCCAATAAAGAAGGGCGTACGACAGGGAGACACGATCTCTCCAATGCTATTCACCGCGTGTTTACAGGAGGTTTTCAGGGCCCTAGATTGGGAAGAATTAGGGATAAGAGTTAATGGAGAGTATCTCAGTAACCTGCGATTCGCTGATGACATTGCATTGATGAGTAACGCGGGAGACGAATTACAGCTCATGATTACTGAACTGGATACGGAAAGTAGAAGAATAGGTCTGAAAATTAATATGCATAAAACTAAAGTAATGTGGAACAATCTTGGCAGAGAACAGCGCTTCGCGATAGGTGGCGAGACGCTGGAAGTTGTAAAGGAGTACGTCTACTTAGGACAGGTAGTAACCGCGGAGCCAAACCATGAGAGTGAAATAACTAGAAGAATAAGGATGGGATGGGGCTCATTTGGCAAGCATTATCAAATCATGAATAGTAGTCTACCACTATCTCTCAAGAGGAGGTATATAACAGCTGCATCTTACCGGTACTTACCTACGGAGCAGAAACCTGGAGACTTACAAAGAGGGTTCAACTTAAATTGAGGACGACGCAGCGAGCGATGGAAAGGAAAATGATAGGTGTAACCTTAAGAGACAGGAAGAGAGCAGAGTGGGTCAGGGAACAAACGGGGGTTAAGGATATCATAGTTGAAATTAAGAAGAAGAAATGGATGTGGGCCGGCCACGTAGCACGTCGGCAGGATAACCGGTGGTCATTAAGGGTAACTGACTGGATTCCAAGAGAGGGCAAACGCGTGAGGGGAAGACAGAAAATTAGGTGGGTAGATGAGATTAAGAAGTTTGCAGGTATAACGTGGCAACAGAAAGCACAGGACCGGGTTGATTGGCGGAACATGGGAGAGGCCTTTGCCCTGCAGTGGGCGTAGACAGGCTGATGATGATGATGATGATGATGAGTGTAATTATTTCTTTCTCTTTTTTCCATGAAGGACAGCTACGAGAGTATGCTGGGTGAGCACCTTCGCAGTTTGCACAAAGGGGAGTTTCCACATAGTCGTCTGCAGGGTGATCGTGTGAACTGCACTTGGCACATGTTTGACGGCCGCGGCAGCTCTGAGAGCCGTGACCGAAACGTTGGCACTTAAAGCAACGCCGCGGGTTGGGTATATAAGGTCTGACCTTTAGCTTCAGGTAGCCTGTTTCGAGATATTCTGGTAGGGTGCTTGTCGAAAATGTAATAATCAGGTGTTTTGTCGGGATTTCTTTGTCGTCACGTCTGATTTTAATTCGCTGTACGTGTGTTACATGATGTTCATTCCAGCCCTCAAGGAGCTCACTCTCAGTCAAGTCGAGCAGGTCTTGGTCAGATACTACACCTCGGGAACTGTTGAGGGATCGGTGTGGTGTAATAGAGACAGGGGTGCTTCCAAAAGAGGCAAGTTTTGAAAGATTTTCATACTGGGTCTTACTTTGAACATCTAGCAAAAGATCCCCACTAGCCATTCTTGTAGCCTTATAGCCTTGACCGAGTGTATTGGTGAGGCATTTCGATACAACAAAAGGAGAGATGGTCCTTGCGTTCTTGTCGAGTGTTTCGCAGTGTATTACGTGGAAGCGTGGAAAAATTTCTTTGGGTTTGAGCAAGGCATTCAAAGTCTCTTCGGTGCGACCTCTCTTTGTGAGAGGACGATAATTCAGTCGAGGAAATGAGGTTGAGGCCATATATTAAGTATAGTTTCGGCAGCCATGCCAGCCGCCCACTATGGAGCCCAACATGGGGACGCGACAGCACTTATATTGATATGAAGCGTGCCTACGCCAGCTGTACACAGCTACTATAACCAAATATAATGCGCCCAAGAGAGGGCACATACACAAGGTTAACCCTCGCCGCCAAGAAAAACGGAAGTAAATGGAAGTGAAAAGAGGACAGGAAAGATTAAAAGTGAGAAGGAAAGACGAAGATGAGGGGAGAGAGAGACAGGAAAAGGCGACTGCCGAATTCCCCTGGGTGGGTCAGCCCAGGGGTGCCGTCTACGTGAAGCCGGGGCCAAAGGGGTGTGTTGCCTCTGCCGGGGGCCCTATTGCAAAACCCAGCGCCACTGGGTACCAGCGTCCAGTGCTATGCCTGATTATGGGCCCAGCGTCGCGCTGGATACTGGGCCGCTGGAGCAGCGTTTTACTGGGAGGCGCTGGGTACTCAAGCGCAAAACGGCTCTACAGCGTTAAAACGGCGGTGCATACGTCCCCTACATAAATATATTAGTAAAGAATGTTATAAAGAAAGCGTTAGTGCAATAAAAAAAAAAGAAAAAAAGTCGTTTGAAAAAAAAAAAAAAAACATCCACCACGAGGATTCGAACTCGCCACCTCTCAATCTCCAAGCGAGTACACTGCCACTGCGCCACGCTGAAACCTGTCGGCGCTTCCGTAAAAGGGCTAGTCAATACAGCAAGAGAGCGTTTCCTTTCATATTTTGATGTCGCGTATTCACGCAAGACGCGATCTTCCTTTCAAAATCAAGCTTGCTTCTTTATTAGATACACACAAAGGGTTGGCGGCAACGAATGAAATGCCCAAAATGGGAAGAGTGCTAAGTGTCTTTAAGAATTCCCGTCTTAACTCCGAAAAATATCAACTGGACCGAGGAACAGGGTACAGTTTGACGGCTGTTACTGTCGATTTTTAATAGCCGTTTCTCGCCCTTGCTACTGATGAACATGTACAGAAGCTTTACGATGACTCGTTCGATAAACACGCGCCTACATGAATTCATACGGGGTAGTTTTCTCGCGCGAGCGACAATATTATTGCGGAGCGGGCGTGCCTGTATTCTGATTTGCAGTTCTATCGATCACTAAAACTATAAAACCGCTCAGCAAAAACAAATGCAATTTGTTGAAAAAAGATGCCGGTGTATTAGTTCACTAACGCGTACCAGTTGACACGTATATGTTTTGACGTATGAGTGAGAGAAGTACCGGCGAGTGCGGCCGGCTGCTTTCGGTGAGCCTGCGTTCGTTGCTGAAAGCGAGTCGCATCGATGGTCATCGCTCCTTGTGCGGACACCGTACACAAGAAAAAACGGTTATTTTAAATTAACGGATGTCCAGACTATACTTTACAGTAATTCTTACACGTTGGAACTGCGTGTGCTTAAACTAAGAAGCGCCGGTGGCATGTACACGGACTCGGCCGGTACGCTAGGCCTAACGCTCGCTGGGAGCCGCACTGAGTAGGACCGATCTCGGCGCAGATGAGTTGCGATGGTTGAAGTTTCTGCATTTCGGCCTCGGAACCTTTTTAACTGTTACCTAACGTATAGGTGAAGTAAGTGGAAGTGCAAGAATTGCCCGAGATGCGTTTCCGGTGTGGCGATATCGAACGACGGCTGTTTTTCTGGCCTCCGTTGGGAGGGGTCGCGAAGCCAGAGCTCATTTACTTCTTGCCAACTGCACGGCGATGTAACGATTTGCTCTGTATGTTCAGACCAACGCCTCGAGACTTATAAACGTTACAATATGAAGTCATTACCGCAACACATCACGGATGCAAAACTGATATATATGCGCGGCATGCATGAAATGTGTATTCATTGCTGCTATCTGCTCCGCAAAAATTAACGACGCTATTGGCACTGCATGAATAAAAAAAAGCATGCTAGAAAGAAAAATGATCAGCGTTGGATGCTCTTGGTTATTAACATATTTTTCTCCACATTCGACAGGGAAACATTAAAATTGACCGTGATTTCACTTATCGCGTATATCATGAAAATAGTGCGCATCTCATCGTCTTTCTCTGCCGCTAGAATTTGTGACACATGTTTGGGACCCGTTAGGATAGCATCTGGCGGTACCATCGAATCAAACATTCGATATTGAATCATACCAAAGCATTCCGCCGCGCACAATACTGAAAGCAGGGCGCGGCACTGGCAGAAACAGTACAGGCTCCAGTATGTGCCAGCACACGCCAGTGAGAATTCCAGCGTCTCCAGCGCTTCCCAGTGAGCGCCAGCGTCACAGCGGCAAAGCCAGTGCCGATACCAGTGCCACCCAGCTCTTTCCCAGTGCGTTCACTGGAGTCCCAGTGAATCCGAGCGTATACCAGTGTTCCCAGTGCGACCCAGTGCCAAAAAACGTACTGGTATCACGCTGGGGGTACTGGAACGACGCTGGTTTTTGCAATAGGGGGGCCTTAAAGGTCCAATCACCCGGCGTCGGCTCAACCCCCAGGATCCCCTTTCCCCGGACACGGCAAAGCCACGCACGGCTAGGCGTGGGAGGGGGTCGAAACCCCCCCGTTAGCTCGGGTCCGTGGTGTCGCTACACACCAAACGCCTGCTTCCACAGACGCCCCTGCGGGGAATCGCCAAAAATTCGCCATGTCGCCATTCATAATTTTAGGTCGCCACGGGCCTCTCAAATTCGCCAATTTGGCGAAAAGTAGCCACCATTGGCAACCCTGGCTTCAAGTCGCTTTTTATCCTCGTACGATAGTGGCATGGAATAAGCTGCCCGATAAAAGTGTGACACACGATGCATTATCGCATTTTGAATCTTACCTTTAGTGAAAAGCATTTTGCTCTGGCCGAGATCGTTCGATTGACTGTTCGATTTGAAAATCGTTGCAATAACGTTGCTTTTGTGAAGAAACCCGTGAAGTTTCCCCGTTTCTCTTCGGAGCACTTAAACGAGGACCACGCTGCTAATATGTTGCATAATATTGCAGTATATATATGTATTTAAAAAACGCTTTCTTTAGGTCGCAACTGGCGCCAGATCGCACCCTTTAATAGTGGCTGGAAATTTCAACGCTCCCCACCCGTCTTGGGGTTATGTTACGAGGACAAAGAAAGGGGCCAATCTTGTTGCCGCCAGTATAGACTTAAACCTAACGCTTATCTCCGACCTGCGTTTTCCCACGCGGCTGGGAAACTCAGTCGCGAGAGACACGGTGCCTGATCTCAGCTTCACTTGAAATGCGGTGGTCCAGTGGTCCAACTTACAGGAGAACTTGGGAAGCGACCACAGCATCATAGAACTCCGGATGGAAATAAGAGCACCATCCCTGAGAACCTGTAAATATACAGACTGGGACCTTTTCAGGCAAATCAGAGGTGAAGATGAGTCAGTACACGACACCTTCAGTGAACTTTTTGTACAAATCCAGAAGGATGTCGAGAAGGCCACCAAAGGAATAGTCACAGAATTTGATGCCCCGGGGATGGATGCAAGGTTAGCGCACCTCTTGGACGCCAAACGCTCTCTCATAGAGATGGAAAAAACAAAGGCTTAATTGCAGACTACGGAAAAAGATTGCGGAGCTCAATCGGCACATTGAGGAGCACTGCTCCGAACCCCATAAACAACAGTGGAGGGACGCCTGCTCGGCTGCGGACGGGAAAATGCGCAAAGGAGGCAAATGGACCCTGTTCAAACAACTCCTAGACGATGGACAGTCCAAAGGCAATCTAAAACTAGCCATAGACCGACTTATTAATAAGCAGAAAATGGCAGGCATCTCAGAAGCTTCCCAATTTCGGATACTTGCCAACAAGTACCTTCCACTTAGCCAAAACTCAACTTCTGTCCCCCACCGGTATGAGGGCGTGCCTTCCCCAGAGTTGGACGCTCACTTCTCGGAAGCTGAGATCAGGGAAGTGCTCCATAGACTAAAAGGAAGGTCTGCTCCAGGACCTGACGGAGTTACAAATCGGGTCTTAAGAAATTTGGATGATAAAGCCATCCAGGCCTTAGTGACGGCGATAAACAGGGTATGGGAGGAGGGCGTCGTACCGGAAAGTTGGAAGAGGGCCACAGTGGTCCTAATCCCCAAGCCAGGTAAATCACCCAGCTTGGATCACCTCCGCCCGATCTCTTTTACTTCTTGCCTTAGCAAAGTAGCAGAACATGCAGTGTACAACAGGATCTCGCGCTACATCGAGAGAAATGACCTATTCCCATATAATATAATAGGTTTCAGGCCCTCCCTTTCTACGCAAGATGTCATGCTCCTGCTCAAAACACAGATAATTGACTTTCCAAGCAAAGATGTAAAAAGGGTCCTACCACTGGACCTCTCTAAAGCCTTCGATACCGTGAAACACGACTATATTCTTAAGGAGATATCGGCTTTGAACTTGGGAGTTAAATTCTTCCCTTTCGTTGAATCCTTTCTCGAGAGCCGGACGGCGGCAGTAAAATTGGGACAATCAATCTCAGAGCCTTTCAAACTCGGACGACGGGGTACTCCCCAAGGAGCAGTTATCTCCCCCCTTCTATTCAACATAGCCATGCGCAAGCTGTCGGAAAGCCTTTCAACAATTCCTAATGTCGAACACGCTTTATATGCTGACGACATTACCATCTGGTGTCCCGGAGGATCGGAGGCGGCGGTTGAACAAGCTCTGCAGGAGGCTCTGGACGTTACAGAGTCATTTCTGGAAGGTACGGGACTGGAGCTTTCGCCGGAAAAGTCGGAACTCCTGCTGTACAGACAGGCTAGACGAGGTGCTAGGGGTCTCACCCCACTCGATCAGGTGCCCATTGGCGTTTGCACCAAGGATGGTCGCACAATTCCTAGAGTCGATTCTATGAACGTTCTGGGGCTTTTATTAGACTCTAAGGGATGCAACGCAAAAACTATAGCCCATCTCACCACAAAAACTGAGAATATTCTGAGATTAATTATGCGGGTGTCCAACAAGAAGGGCGGCATAGGCGAGGATATCCTCCTTAGGGCTCACCACGCTTTCCTCATGAGCCATATAATTTACATAGTTGCGGCTCTCAATTGGACCAAAACAGAAAAGGAAAAATCACGACTAGCACAGAAAACCTCATGAAGTTGGGAGTGCACAATACCACTTCGGAATTACTTGAAGCCCAAAGGTCAGCACAAATAATTCGGTTATCAAGTTTCGAAACAGGAAGGCAACTGCTCGATGCGGCAGGCCTCCGTCCTATCTTCAATCAAGGAGAAACTACGCAACTTGATTATCTAACGAGGAATTCCTTTATTATAGACCCACTTCCACGAAACGTACATCCCCAACACAATAAAGGTCGTAGGTTGGCGAGGGCTAGGGCTTTCATAAAGCGCCTCTCCGGAACGGAGACATTTGTTGACGCGGCGCGCCACGCCAGCGGCAACAAGTTTTCCGTGGCAGTCGTCAGTGACAGGGAAGAACTCCTCTCGGCAGCTTCGGTGAAGACCTCCTTGGTCGATGTAGCAGAACAGGCTGCTGTAGCGCTGGCATTACTGGACACGAAACGCACAACGGTGTACACCGACTCCCGAGCAGCCGTTAGGGCGTTCGCATCGGGATTGATAGCCACAGAGGCAGCCAGAATTCTCCGCAGCACACCTACCTCAGACACTATTCACCACATAGTCTGGTTTCCCGCTCACATGGGACCAGACGTACTGCCGGGTCACTTGAACCCAAACGAGATAGCCCACGACCGTGCGCGAGGTTTCACAAGCCGCGACGGGGTGGCCTCTCGGGTGAGTTCGGGAGAGCTCGTCCAAAGTGATCCTCTCGTTACTTTTCACGAGATAACATCTCATTACAGAGGAGAGCGACAGACTTTTCCCTTTCCCCATTATAAGCTCCACAGATCACAAGCAAGCACGCTCCGCATGCTGCAGACGGGGTCTTATCCCTCTAGGGGCTTTCTGAGCATGCTTCATTCGGATATTGATTCACTTTGCCCAGATTGTGGTGAATTTGACCCCCTGAGTCACATGCTCTGGCAGTGCCCTGCGTTACAGGATTTTAAAAGAGAAGAAGACTGGACGACGGCAATCACAGACCCCAGACAAGACGTCCAGCTTCAGGCTGTCCAGAGGGCTCGTGAAAGAGCGGAGAGGCATGGCCTCTCTGTTCCGACATGGGACTAGCCAACGGCTGGGTGGGGGCCTACCTAGTTGGCCCACTGCCTTGCCTCTCAGGACCACAATAAAGTTGTTTGTTTGTCTGTCTTTATTTCGTTATACAAGCACACGGAGGCAAACATGTCGGTCGTATACAACAGAAATGAAATGCACGGCTATTCGTATTTGCTATGCTCCCTCTATTTCTATTCAAATCTCCACGTTGATTCAAAGTCGCGGTATGTCAGGTGTCCGAGTGACGTCAGAAAATTCCAGCGATGTCTACCACGGCATCGAAAACAACATAATCCGTCGTGGAGTTGACAGCAGCCCGCCACTTCATTCAGAAAACACAGTGCTCCCATGCACAGAAGGCATAAGACAAAACAATGTTCGTCTGTACATAAGGTAAGCAAGCAATGCTCCAAATATGACATGCGTCCGTCGTCCAGCCCCTTATACAATCGATCAAAGAAGGTCCTGTGTAATGTGCAACAGATAGCTCGGATGTATGTTGGAAAACGCAGAGTTTAAGACGAATTCATCCCGGTCAAATGTTTACGCGGTGCGTAAACATGAAATTGTGAAGAGAGTAGGTGCGGAAACGTCGCTAAGAGAGATTTAGACGCATACTTCAAAGTACAGGTACCTGACTTGTCACGTGATTACCCTGCATGACCACGCTCTTTTACACCGCTCATGTATAAGGACTTTAAAAACATCCGCACAAATCGCGCACGCGCTGTGATCGTAAGTACCAAAGCTAATTCTCGCGACAGTGTCACAGGGCAACATTTCGTCAAGCAGCACTTGATATTACATTTTCCTCCACAAATACCTAAGGTTGGAGCCTTGGAGACAGGCACGTAGGCCTGTCTCCAGTCTCCAGCCTGTCTCCCCCCCCCCCCCCCCCCCCCGAAATTCGTCCGGCCTTCTATATTCCCGGGCAACTTTTGTTTTATTTTTGGCATGGAAAGACTTTCGAACAATTAGGCCTTGGGCCCCCCCCCCCCCCGAAAAAAAAATCCTGGCTACGTGCCTGCTTGGAGATACAAGTATGCTATGATTTCGAGTCTTTTAAACTGCGCGCACGAAAGATGCGCGGCGGATATAGTATATTTACATTGTCGTTACATTTACATTACACTGTTTGTACATTGTCGTACTATTTTAAAAAACTTCAATGTATGTCTTGAACTCGCCCAAACATGAGTCCCACACTACAGTAATCTGGATGCAACATAACGAATGTCACGTTAAGGCTGGCGCATGGTGGTACTGATTTCGTCGAGTTTGCACTTCTCGTGCGGATTAATAAACGAACCCAGGGGGTAGCGGAAGGCCGCAGCGAATTCGGCAACGTGTCTCAGGGCAACGCCTCCTCTATTTTTCAGTGCCTGTGTGCCTGTGTTTCAGTGCCTCTATTTTTCAGTGCCTCTATTTTTCAGCTAGTGTACTTGTATTAGTAGCCACAAGAGAGTTTACAACGGGCTCTAGAAATGCCGCTGTTCCAGCTTTCGCTGTGACTGTGCTGCGCTTTCCGCCCAGGCCTGGCGTTTTTTTCTTCTCACTCAATGTATTTAAAGCCACTGGAACGGGAAAAGTACCGCGTTCGTTTTCTCTTCGCCGCCGCGCCCTTTCGGCGGCTTCGCCACATAAAAGGTCAGCTCGCTGGCCTCGCTAGTTTCTCCAGGCCGCCGACGCACGGTGCTTTGGAGGGTGATTGTTTTTATAGCCTGAGAAAAGCGTGCAGGAACATTACGACATCCCGTATCGTTTTGACACTTCATCGCAAGCCTGTCGAGGCATCGAAGAAGGCCTGGGTGCTGCGCTTTTGGGTGCAGCAACCGGCGGGAAACGGGCAAAGCCCTCTTTGCTATTCCCAGCGGGAAAAAGGATGCCAAGCGACGGGCTGTGTGGCTGCACAGAATACGGCGCGAAAAATTTGTTCCCACGACTGATACCCGCCTTTGTGAGGCAAAGGTTTCATTGAGAATTCTCAAATGTTGTTTCGGGGAATGTTTACATGTCCGCTGCATAGTGCAGCTTGTTTCGCGTGGTTGCCGCAGAAGGTTCATGCACAATAACATTGCCGGGCAGCTCTTCATTATGTTTGGCGTAAAATCAACGCCTTTGGGCTCACATATAACGATCAGTGCGCCATGAAAACTGACTGCTACAGATTGGTATTGCGTGACGTGACTGTATGACGAACGTAAATAGCAGTGTGTACCATTAAAATAATGGCACGCATGTCATGTATGGCATCATTTACTTGCCATGCTCACGGTGCACTCGCGGCCGGTTTGCTGGCTTGATATGCACCAAGATTGGTAGTGCGTGACGTGACTGTATAATTGTGCCTTTTGTGTCAATCCGGCAGATCCTGCGCATTGTGGGAATCAATCTAATGCGAAGCAGCCAGCAAAGAGCTGCATATATCGCCTTGTTCGTCTTTGAGGCAGATGAAGTCATTCATGTCATGACACCTAGTTTACTATTTATCGCATGTTTGTCACGCATGCATGCATGTAGAATCTGGTATATACAACGCATGACCTGTAATTTATGTTCGTCACGCACCCATGTCATGCCATACCAAATTTGGTATACATCCAGTCAACAAAACGGCCGGAAGCGCACAAAGACAGTGTAACGTGAAGCATGCCGTACATGTCATGATTTTCACGTTACCACCTGCCATTCATGTTCGTCGTGCAGTCACATAGCGCTATACCAATTTTCTTGTATATCAAACTACCGAACCGGCCGTGAGCGCACCATGAGCGTGGCAAGTAAGTGATGCTGTACATGACATGCCAGTCATGATTTTCATGTTACCACCTGTCACTAACGTTCGTCATACAGAAATATCTCATCATATCAATTTTGGTATATATGCATTTCATTAAACGACCGCGAGCACCCCGAGACCATGTCATGTAAATCATGTTTTACGTGGTATGCCTGCCATGATTTGCACGTTATGACCAGTAACTTATGTTCGTCATACACTCTTCTCACGCCATATCAATTTTGGTGTGTATCAAGCTAGCGAAGTGGCCGCAAGCGCACCATGATCGTGGCATGTAAATCATGCCGTGCATGGCTTACATGTCATTATTTTCATGTTACCACCTGTAGTTTATATTCGTCATACAGTCATGTTGTGCCATACCAAATTTAGTATACATCCCATTAACGAAACGGCTAGGAGAGCACATAGTCGTGGGCGGCTAGATAGATAGATAGATAGATAGATAGATAGATAGATAGATAGATAGATAGATAGATAGATAGATAGATAGATAGATAGATAGATAGATAGATAGATAGATTTCACGCGGAGTAACGCATGTTACTCCGCGTGAAATCAACACCGCACCACCGCAGCTTCGGCAGCGCTGGACCAAATATGGCGGCGGGCAGGACGGTCGCGGTATTTTTCCCGTTCCAGTGGTTTTAAATGTATTGATCCTTCCCCACCACCCAGTGAAAGCTTTCTGCACCTAACGTAGTGTTGCGTTACCTCTAGGATCGGAGGCATTGCAACCTTTCTGCACTTCACCTGGCTTTGCTTTGCCTTGCCTCTGTGATCGCCCCACCTTTGGCAAAGCAACGATGCCATGTGATGATGTCATGTGACGTCATGATGATGCCACGAATTTTGTCGATAAGTGACGTCATCACGTGAGGACTTTTGCATCACTCGTGTTGACGCCACCGACGGTTAATTTTCGCTCAGGCATTTGAGGCTTTCGCCTTGATCGAAAGGCTTGATCGAAAGCCTCAGGCATTTGAGGCTTTCGATCGTGCCGCCGGACCCGGACCGAGTGGGTCCGGCGGCACGATCGCGATTACACCAACGCACCACACGCCGCTATTCTTTGCGCAGGTAACAAATCGCTTTTCATTATTCACTAAACCCACACGTTACCGTGGTCTTTTAGTGCTGCCGGGCCCACATGCAGCGTTTGCTATTCTTTGCAACTGTGTGAATATCATTCAGAGTCTCCTGATACTGTCTGGCGATGTCGAACTAAACCCAGGGCCTGCCACTCGTGCTTCTGCCGGCGACGACCACTCTGATGTGTTAGCAGCCTTGCGTGAACTAAAAACCGGCCAATCAACACTACTCAGCGAAATTAAAGGTATTCGAGATCAACAGGCTGACAGCGACAAAATGCTGAAAGACATACAAGAGAGACTTACGAAAATTGAAGGGGAGTGCCAATCGCTGACGATTGGCACTCCCCTTCCGACGTAAAGAGTGTGCATGCACTTGCGGAGGCAAACGCGCATCAGATTGAGCAGCTAACTGCACGCACAGATGACGCTGAAGACAGAGCGCGGCGAAATAACTTAAGTTGGGCAAAATCCGAGGAAAAAATTATCAGGTTTTCAAGCGAGCACCTCAAATTAATTATTGCTCCAAAAGACATTGAGCGCGCACACAGACTCGGTACCTTTTCGCCGAATAAAACTAGACCAATTCTGGTAAAATTCACCCATTTCAAAGATAAAGAAAAGATACTGACCACTAGCCAAGATAACAAGCACCCCAAGGTTAATGTTGCGCAAGATTTTTCACCAGCTACACGCCTAGCTCGTAAAAAACTGGTCGAGTTAAAAAAAAAACGCAAATTTTTTCCAGCAGCCTTCGTCACAACAAACTCGTAGCGGGGAAGAACACCTACGTGTATGACCCGGTTGGTCAACAGGTCGTTCTTGGCGCCCCGTAGCAGTTAACTAGTGGTTGCCCTTACGATCCCAAGGACAATTTCGAGTTTCTTTGTACTAACATCAGGAGCGTACTGCCAAAGCGAGATATCTTATCCAGTTTAATCGACTCTTCAGATTCTAACGTTATAGTGCTAACCGAAACGTGGCTAAACTCGTCTATCAATAACGGTGAAATATTTCCTTCTTACCCAGATTTCAGTATCTTTCGTACCGACCGAGATGGCCGGCGTGGTGGTGGCGTGCTCATTGCTACTCACCGTGATCTTAGCTGCAGCCGTATCGATGTACCTACCTCACTCGAAATGGTGCTTGTGTGCTGTAAAGCCGTTGAACCCCACGTAGTCTTAGGTGCACGCTATCGTCCACCTGATTCCGACAGCACATTTATACATATGTTTCATGACGCGCTACAATCACTAAAAACTCGGTTTCCTAATGCCCCAGTTGTCTTATTTGGTGACTTCAATTTTCCGAACATAGATTGGTCTGACCTCGTGCTCCTCACATCGAAACAAAACATTGAAAGCAACTTCGTCGATACGTGTTTAACGTTTGCTTTAACTCAAATTGTTAATGCAGCAACGAGGCAATCTAAACATTCAGCCAATATACTTGATCTAGTATTAACAACCCATCCCGATAGAATTACCCCGCTTTCATACCTCGACGAAATCAGCGACCATAAGGTCATTCATGGCACCTTCCAATGTAGGCTGAACCGCGCAGAAAAAACACGCAAAAATACTTACCCTATACGATAAGGGCGATTACGATAACTTCAATAAAGAACTAACGAAATTTTGGCAGTTTTTAGTTAAAGGTTTTAACAAGCGATCTGTCTCAGAAAATTGGTTAATGTTTAAATCTAAAATGAATGAGCTTTTTTTAAATATAAAATGAATGATTGACAATTCCGGAGAGTGATTAAACCACAGAACGAAAACAGATGCATATCAATAATGGATCATACAGGACAACCTATCCCGAATAACCCAGTAGCAGAAGCACTAAACCTTACCTTTTCTTCCGTTTTTACCAGAGAACCCATTGAAAACCTCCCTGATGTCTCCCCCCGCAACTACCCCACCATGCCAGACGTCATTTTTTCAACTCAGGGCACCCAGAAAGTCATCGAATCGTTAAAACTTATATCATCCTGCGGCATCGATGGTATCAATGCTAAGGTGCAGAAAAACACCAAAGAAATTACCAGTGTTATTCTTTCTCATATTTTTCAGCAATCACTCTCATCCGGCACCGTTCCTCACGACTGGAAAGTGGGTAAGATCGTTCCGGTTCCAAAGCCAGGTTCATCTAGTTACAGGCCCATTTCCCTAACCAGCATCTGTTCAAAAATAATGGAACATATAATTCATTCGCAAATTGCTAAGTTCCTTACCTCAGTTAAATTTTTTCATCCTAACCAACATGGATTCCAAAAGGGACTTTCATGCGATACTCAGCTTGCACTATTCATCCATGACCTAAGCGCTAGCGTAGACCTTAAAGGGGCCCTGCAACACTTTTTGAGTATGGTCAAAAAGCGCTGCCAATCGGTAGTCGAGGCTCTCGAGAACACGCGAGCCAAATATTATAGCGAAGCGCGCGGCCTGGAATTTACAATAAATTCTCAGTCAGCTGAAAATCGTTCCCTCTTCTCTCGACAAATGATGTATTAGTCCGCAAAATATGACGCGATTGTCGGCAGTTCAACCATTGGCTGATGTTATAATCACGATAACACCCTCGTTATTACCTTCGTTGTTAATTTTGAGTTCAATAAGTAGTTAATATGTATGTTTATATTGTGTTATGCCGTTAAAAATACCGAACAAACATTAATATTAGCACTTCGGTCTCACCGACAGCTCGTCTGCTCGTAGTTGCGTGGTTGCGTTTTCTTCACCATGCGCAGTGCCGAAATCGTGAATATTTCTGTGCTTTTGACCATCTCCGGTTGCCGTTGAGAGTGGCAGCCGTTCGAGTGTTGCCTCGTCAGCTGGAAACTGCATCGTCGGCACGTTCTCACGACCGACCGAGGCAGGGGTGCAGCATTTCTCCGATAACAATGCTGGCGCCGGCTAGTTTAGGATACCTGTGTTCGCTGTATGGCGAGAGTCCCGTTCGCTGTCTGTTCAGTATGTCATCGAGCCGTACCTCGGCGTATCCTCCCCGTAGTCTCATGTTCCCGAGAAACCGCGACACAGCAACCAAGCAGACTCGCATTTTCACGGTAGCTGCAGACAGCCGGGGGATGGGTCCGCGCGGCCCGATGCCCCACGATCCTTTCTTCTAGTCTTTAGTTCTTTGTTGTCAGCCCGCACTCGCTGTGCGCCCGCATTCGAAGAGCAAACAGCATCAAAGTGCCCACCCACCGGCTTAAATGCTGTCAATCCAGTACCGCCACTGGGAGAAGGGTGCACACAGCTTTGCCGTGTTGAATACGATTCAAGCGCGTGCAGTGCGACGAGGCGGTGTATCGGAGTGTGGGTCGAAACCCATCTCAGCTGTCATTCGTTCCAAACGCGCACGCAAGTTTGCGTCCATGGTTGGCAGAGCGATGAAAACACTACGGCAGTTCGAGGTGCACACCCAACATTACCAAACCGACTCGCAGTTTTCAAGCACGCGCGATACACGGTGCGATAGGCTCCGCTCGACGAGGACCGCGCAAGACGACCGGAAGTGGCGCCACAGACCACGTGGTTGCGCCGAGACGCCAGAGAGAAAAAAATGAAGAAAAAAATGCCGCCGGCGCTGACGTAACTCTTGGACACGTCCTCGCACCTCCGCCCTCCCGCATCTTTCCGTACGCTGGCGACGTTGAGCAGAGGGAGAAAGCTGCGGAACGTGATTTCTATAATTTGGTAACACCACTTAGACTTGACGGATTCGAAAAATTTTTGCGGCATATGACTCGTGAAGAGTCATACGTCAATAATGAGATTATTCCAATATAACTCAGAAAGGTGTTGCAGGGCCCCTTTAACATACCAGTTGACGCCCTTTTTATTGTCTTTGAGAAAGCCTTTGACAAAGTTCCCCACAACCGCCTACTACTAAAGCTCTTTCAATTAAACCTTAACCAACATGTCTACAATTGGATTCAGGACTTCCTCACTAACCGTCAGCAATTTGTAGAAGCTAACGACACGCCCTCATCCCTTTCTAACGTAATCTCCGGTGTGCCTCAAGGTACAGTTCTAGCCCCCCTCCTCTTTTTAATTTATATCAATGACTTACCCGATAATATTTCGTCTAACATCCGCCTCTTTGCTGACGACTGTGTAATCTACCGACCTATTACTAACGTTTGAGATACAATTACTCTCCAGCATGACCTACTAAAACTCGACGAGTGGTGTCGCAAATGGCTCATGGTCCTAAATACTAATAAAACTGCACTTCTTTCATTTCACAGACGCCATAACTTTCCTGCCGCGAACTACAATAAAAATGGCTCCCTAGTTTCTTCCCCATGTTCCGTTAAATATCTTGGTGTTAACATCTCACAGAATCTAAACTGGGCTTCTCACGTAAGTAAAATAGTTAACAATGCTAACAAAGCTCTCGGTTACTTTCGTCGTAACTTACATCTTGACCCTCGATCAGTCAAATTACTAGCTTACAAAACACTCATTCGCCCAAAACTAAAGTACGCATCCGCCATTTGGGACCCACCTCAAATTAAACTATGTAAGTCCATCGAAGTAGTTCAAAACCGCGCAGTTAAATTCATCTACTCAGATTACTCATATCATACCAGTGTTACTAACCTTAAAAGAAAAGCAGGTCTACCTAACCTTGAACTACGCCGTAAGATTTCTAGACTATCATTGTATCACAGAATGTATCATACGTTTCATTATAACTCTCCCATCCAATCAGCCCATCGCACTTCAGCCCGCACAAGTCACCACAAGGCCGTCTACCTACCCCCTGCTTGCACCACAGCCCACCATCAATCCAACACGGATAACTTTAGAAATGCCATAGAATTATTGTTTTATTAACCCTACATTGTTTGCCCACACCCTCATGTAAAGCCCTCCGTTGGGGAGCCTTTCAGGTATATTAAATAAATAAATAAATAAAATATTACACCCGATTACGATGCCACCTAATGCGAAATATGCACGCATCTGCACGCGTTTTCGTTTGGCGATGTACTGATGCATATAATTTGAGACATATGCATGTAGTATACGTACAGTTTACGACTTCTCAATTTCTAGTTTTAGTTTATTGAGTCGTTTAATTTCCTTTTGTAACTTATTTTTTTCGTCCCCGCTATATTAGCTCCCCCAAGCTTATTATTCACATACACGCCAATCCCTTCACCACTTTACTAATGAGCCATCCACAGCAACATCATACATTCCATAATATGGCTTTGGTTCAACTTGACCAAATGCTTGCACAAGAAGTTAATTTTGGAGTTCCGGGAATAATGAATGGGAGACTCGTAGGCAACTTGGTGGCTCAGGGTACCATATAGAGCGGAACCCATCTGGTAAATATACACAAAGAAAAACCAACTCCATCGAACGTTTTTAATAAACGTTTATGTTAGTTTTCACACGTGACGTCGAGGTAGCCGTGGACAAAACGCGACCACGTCGAGTTTCGCATGAAGATAACAAGGCACGAAGCATAGGGGCGCTTGTTCAAGCAAATATATTACGGGATGGCAGTGGTGGCACAGAAAACAAACAAAACACAACGATAAACAACGTAGTCAAATGCTAGGAAAAAAATGCATCGAGAACACCGAAACATTTACATGAATGCAATTAATGCGCTGCCGTAATTACGTAGCGAAAATAATTCATTACTACAAGTATACTAACATTTCAGCATCGGCACGAATAAAATATTACATAAAGCATAAAAACAATAAAAGGACACGGGGTTAACAACGTACCAGAAAAAACATAGGAGCTCTATACAGTTCGCTCATAAAAGCAATGTCTGTAGTGAAATTAGCTGCATTAACTACGTACTGTGAATACGTTAATTCATTACTACTATACCGCATCAGTAGGTTAATGAGAACAACAACAATAACATAATAAAAACATTTAAGGTACCGTGATTAACACCGCATCCATTAATAAAACATATAACAGCACAACTGCGCGGAAGAACACTTTACTGCTTTACAAGCGGTTCAAGGCGGTGGCAGCTGCCAGCTGTACAGCACACGCCGCATCTCGCGCAGTTGCATATGCCTGTACACTCTCGGAGGACAAGGCGGGGTTACCACAGTTGGCGAGGACTCCGGTGGAGGGGGTGGGGACGCCATGGGTTGCGGCACATCGGCCAGAGGCTCGTCTTCGGTGTCGGGCACCAGGGTCCTGGTCGACGGGCCTCCCGTGGACGTCATGCTAGGACTTGGCACCTGATGGATGGGCACGCCCCCTTCCACCATGGTCGAGTTGAACGGCCCGTCCAACGCCGAAGTGCCGCGCGCACCGCCGTCAGACGCGAGATCCGACTGGTCTTCGCGGTCGGCCGCGAGCCAGCGCATGCTTTCGACTTCGTCCTCCTCGGAACTAAGCGATGATGGCGAAGGGGCTGCATTCGTCATCGTGGTCACCGAAAGGATGCCAGACGAGGAAGCCACACCACCACTAGAGGGAGCAGCGGGAGAAGACGTGTCCCGCTGAGCTACCGTGGTGTCCAGAGATCCCGGGGCGGCGGTGGTTGCCAAGGTCTCGGTCCTGGTCTTGGGACGACGACGACGTGCAGCTGGTACCGGAGTAGTCACTTCGGATGCCAGGCGGCCGGCTCTACGACCACCTACAGCAGGGCTCAGCTTGGGCAGCTTCGAAGGCCCTTCCTGCCCGGCATGCCCACCACGACTCCGACCGCATGCAGAGATACGTCGTGCCAGTGAGAACGCAGAACCATGCCGAGCACTCTGAGTGAAGTGCATCAGTATAGGAAATACGGCATACAGCTAGCTAGTTCCCCAAAGCTTTGTATCAAAAGCGAAAGTTAAGAGGAAGAAGGAGGAGGAGGAAAAAAGTTCGCGCGAATCCAAGGATTATCCTTTTTTTTTGCTTCGCAAATCCTACTGTCTCACGATTCGTGGCCGATCCCCCGTGGTGGGTTGAACGATTCCTCTAGGAACAAACCAACCAACCAAGCACCTTTCGTATCCATGTTAAGGGTTTATTTAGTTTCGTAAAACTGATCATATATAAAACGCATAATATAAAGCGCTACGCCCCAAAGTGGGTAAAAGGTACTAAAAACCTATGTTTTGCGCGTACGTGGCGGCTGACAGAAGGCTGGCAATATACCCCCCCTCCCCCAACTAATTTCTAACTTCAGGTAATAATTTTCAGTTCAAGGACAATCCGTTACGAAACGTTGTGACCCTTCCGGGAGAGCTTCCAGCAGTGGTCGCTAGAAGCGCTGATCATCCAGTGTCCCTGAAAGCTGGGTATGTTCTCATTCATAAAAAACGCCAGGCCTGCATGCGCGGAAAGCGCAGCAGAGTCACAGCGAAAGCTGGGCGAGCGGCATCTCTGGAGCCCGTTATAAACACTCTTGGGGCAAGTACACTAGCAACGTACCCACTACGCCCACAAATCATAATATTTGTGAAGTTGGGAAGCGCCCACCACGACATTATTCGTTATTCTGCGGAGAAGCGAGGTACCATCTGTAAGGCATTATGTGCACTTTGTTGATGCGACGGATGATGACGATGCAGAATTAAGGCAGAGCCCTTTGTAATGGGTTGGAAGCATTCAACAACCCCCTCGTTACGCAATTTGTATTGTGTGACCCCTGGGTACATAAATGGCGTTGTGTGACGCGTTGTTGTTTTAAATGCGAAGCATTTCTTAGCGAACTTCTGCGACTTTTTGCGTATCTATCTATCTATCTATCTATCTATCTATCTATCTATCTATCTATCTATCTATCTATCTATCTATCTATCTATCTATCTATCTATCTATCTATCTATCTATCTATCTATCTATCTATCTATCTATCTAGCCGCCTACCACTTTGTGCTCTCCTGGCCGTTTCGTTAATCGGATGTATACCAAAGTTGGTGTTGGTGTGGCATAACATGACCTTATTAGGAACATAAATGACAGGTCATAACATGAAAATCATGACATGCATGTCATGAACACTATGATTTACATTCCACGGCCTTGGGGCTCTTGCGGCCGTTCCGTTAATTTTATGCATACCAAAATTGGTATGGCGTGACAAGTGTTCATGACGCACATAATGACAGGTCTTAACTCGTAATCATGACACGCATGTCATGTGCAGCATGATTTACATGACATGGTCTCGGGGCGCTCGCGGCCGTTTAAATGAATGGATACATACGAAAACTGCTATGACGAGACATTTCTCTATGAAGAACAAAACTGACACGGGGTAACATGAAAATCATGACACGCATGTCATGTACGACATGGTTTACATGCCACGCTCATGGCGCACTCGCGGCCGTTTCGCTGGATTGATATACGCGAAAATTGGTATTGCGCGACGCGACTGTATGACGAACGTAAATGAGAGGTAGTAACATGAAAATCATGGCAATCAAGTCATGTACGACATGATATTCATGCCACGCTCATGGTGCATTCACGGGCGTTTCGCTAGCTTGATATACACCAAAACTGGTATTGCGCGATGTGACTGCATGAAGAACATAAGTGACAGGTGGTAACTTGAAACCCATGATATGCATTTTCATGTACGGTATGATTTGCATGACACTGGCATTGTGCGCTTCCAGTCGTTTTGTTAACTGGATATATACCAAAATTGGTATGGCATGACACCAGTGTGTGATGAACATAAATAACAGGTCAAGCATTGTATATACCGCAATATATGTATGTTTCATTGGCATGGTATATACCTGATTGTGTATCCATGCGTGTATGGCAAACACGCGATATATGTTGAAATAGATGCCATGACATGAATGATTTCATTTGGCTCAAAGACAAACAAGGCGATGGATGCAGCTCTTTGCTGGCTGCTTCGCATTACATCGATTCCCACAGTGCGTGGGATCTGCCGGATTTTTTTTCTCTTCTATCACACTACATTACATATGTAAATGTGGTTCCTTCTCGACATGAAACCTGTATAGGGTCTTTCTGCAAAGCAGGTTCAGGCACCTTCATGGCTCTGAGTTAGAATACTGGGCCTCCTACGCAGAGGGCCCAGGTTCGAACCTGGTTTCATCCCGGATATTTTTTCTTATTTAGATTTTTTCTTATTTCGTGCGATAGTGGTTACGTACACAGGCGGCGGCGGCGGGCAACTAGGGTGCCAAAAACGGCCCTTGTTGTGATTTCATAACAGCTTTCGCTGTAAAAGCCGTTAGTCCTCTAGGTGTGGCTCAATGCCGGATAGCCCGGAGCTGGAGTCGCTCTCTTTAGTTTATCATACACCCAGTTGTATAACGATGGGCTGAATGTAATCGCTTTCAGACTTGTCAAGTCTGGGCTTTGCTTCAAGGTCCATTACGTGCCTAATATTGTTCTTCCGGTCTTCCGCTGTAACATTGGTGATCTTGTCCCTTAAAGGGGTACTGACACAAAAAATTTTGCCTCGCGTTTTTTGGCTGCAATGTGTTGCTGGGGACCTGTTAGTCATAACATGGCACATCGTTTGCTGCAGCGCGCGACAGATAATTAATTACAGGCTCCTCATCCTCACATGGATTGGTGTACCAATTACAGCGATAGATAACATCCATAAAGATATTCCCAACTATCTGAGGGAGAATATAACAGTTATACCTGTTCCAAGGAATGCTCACCCCATTCATAATATGAGCAGAAGGCAAGCCAGAGCCAAAGCCCTGCTAGAAAAAGCTAAAAATCACGTTGAAGAATGCTCGTTTGTCGACGCGGCTTTCATTTCCAATAAACGAGTAGTACTTGTGAACGGCGAAGGTGAACTCGTCAACTCGTCCTCCACCTACACCACAGAATCAGAAATTACTGGGCAAGTAGCCATCGCACTGACATTTTTAGACCCAATAGATCGAGGATACATAGCGATTCTAGGGCACCCGTCCGAGCATTTGCCAAAGGAGTTATTTCCAGACAGGCTCTGGCAATTCTCAAGGGAAAAGTAATCCAACCACACACGATCATCTGGTTTCCTGCTCACATGGGAGAAATCAACGGTGCTCCCGCGAACCTCAACGGATCTGCCCACAATGCTGCTCGAGGACTTGCCAACCGTGCAGCCACAAGGCTAGAAGATGCTGAGGTTTCAGAGTGCAGGGATCACCGCCTCTCTTACAGCGAGCTGACCAAACGAGCTAACCAAGCTAACCAAACGAGCTAACCAACCGGCCGCGAAATTTTGTGTCAGTACCCCTTTAACATGTTTTCGACCGTGTACAGCTTGCGCTAAAGCTGGGGGGGGGGGGGGGGGGGAGACGCTCCTTGCAAGTGTCCCCACCTTCCAAAGAGCAGGAACGGAATACAAAGTGAAAACGGCTGCTTTCTGTTTGAAAATGCGCCGGGTGGTGCGAGGCAACCTCAGCGTCTGCACTGGACTCTAATGAAGTTGTACTTTCTCTCTCACGTGACTAAACTCACATCATGTAACTGCTAGTGACGTGACATTTTCCCTTCAGAACCACGTAACAAGTGCTTAGTGTGGGGAATCGAGCTAAACCTGGGAAGAATAGAATATCCAAGTCCAGCCATATCCTAGTACTACTAGCAAAAACTGTGCACCTCTAGCTAAAGCTTGGTATTACTAGCAAAAACCTAGAAGAAGCTAGGTCAAACACTAGCTCCGCTATTGGTTCCCGTCTTGCGCAACTAGTACAAAGTGCGCACATTTTCATTTATAGATGCTTAAAATGGCATCTTGCTGCGGTACGTTGAGGTCGGCTGCGAGTGCGTGCGAAAAGCGGCAGAATCACATGTTCGCTTTGTAACTGGCAGCACCAGTCCCTGGACTTCCCCAAAGCTTTGATCTACACACGTCATATCACACGGACCTATCCGATGCAGCGCAGTGCTTTATGATGTTAAAGTAAGAAGACATGCTGGTTTTTTTCTGTTCACGTAGAACGATGACAAGAGATGAATAAAAATCCCAGTTTCACCGCAAGGGCAATGCACTGAGTGGGATAGCAACAAATGAAGTAAGGCTGGCAGCTAACTCTTCTAGATCCAGTCTCGCGTAACTCTACAAAATGTTGCTATACCAGAAACTCCAGGTAGGAAAGGGCATTTCGCACAGTATCTTCGCGTCGAGAGCGCAGCATGTAGAAGCGTATACGAGCCGTCCGCTGATGCCTGTCGAGATAGCAATTTTGATTTTTTTGAAGTTAGGGCGAAATCATTGCACTGCTGTTGAAAAAGCAACGAATAATGTTTCCTATTCTTTCCTTGGCTTCATTATCTGTTGATTTCATTAGTAGTGTCTAACAAACAAAAGAACCCCTCGAACAATTCCCCTTCCTTCGTTAAGATTACGACAGACACTTGCGTTAGTCCTAAAGTAAAAAGCAACTGCAAAAATGTCTAACTTTGTCACTTCATTACTATGCCTCGCTTTTCTAAGCTTAGTTCGTTTCTTTTACGTTGTTGAATTGTAGGTACCTGATAAGATCGGAACGAAATCACGAGAACGGAGAAATAAGTTTCCACCACAATAAGAGTACAACAGATGAAAAGAGCTTTGTTCACCATATGCGTGTGCACAGGGTGGGCAGGGGGGACGGCCGCCCCCCCCTAGTCACCTAAGATGGGGGCGCAAAACCTGCCACATACATTGACCCCCCCTAGTCACCTAAGGGGGGGGGGGCGCAAAATCTGCCCCTCGTACATTGACTTAGTAGGGGGGGGGGGCGCTGCGATGAACATTCGCCCCCCTGCCGGGGAACACTGCGCACGCCTATGCCCGTGGCATCCAAGGGCCATACGGCGCACCTCCCGTTGGCCACGCTCCAGCCATTGCCTGGTTTTCCCAGTGAGGCACAGTATGGCACTGGCAAATGTGAGGCCTGGGACGTGAATAGCCTTCCATAAGTCTCGGATGAGGAGGAAACGGTTGCATCCCCATAGGCTTTTCGGGCGCAGCACGTTTGCTGCTCTCTGCGAAGTCTTGCGCAGATTTTCTTCATGCACCCCCAACAAGTCTCTGGAGGTGCTCAATACCATCCGGAAATACCGATATTCAGTGGCCCACTGTATCTGATCTCCTCCTGGCAGGTATATGTCGGCAGTAGGACGGGAGCCTGACAACTGTAACGCAGCAGACTTCGTTGCATTGAAGGCCGGGTCCAGGTGGTACAGATGGGTCGCAGCGAGGGTGACCAGTTGTTGCAGGTCCGTTGTGCTTTCGGCTAGCAGGACCAGGTCGTCAGCATAAACTAAACCTGGCAGCATCCAAGTCACGGAGATTGCATCGTACAAGTGGGTGAATGAGAAGCCGATACCGGATGCTAGGAGCACATGTTCCAGTCCAGAAACATAAATCATGTATAGCAGGGGTGAGAGAGGGCAACCCTGCTTAAGTCCCCGTGTTACCATTACTGGTCTGGACTGGGCTCCGTCAAAGCACGCTATAAATGAATTATTTTTGTACAGCCGTCGCATTAGGCCAACCCACACCTCTGACATTCCGACGTCCGCCATCCTCTGGAATAGGGATTCATGTGGGACACTGTCATATGCCTTAGCTACGTCAACAAAGCAACCATACAGGTTTCTGGACTCCTTGCGAGCCACTGCTATGGTTTGCATCAGCACGAAGAGATTGTATTACAGGCGTCGGTCAGCTCGGAACCCGTTCTGCAAGTCTGTGAGCACGTTGTTGTTTTCTGCCTAACCACTCATACAGGATTCCAGGCCTTCAATACCTGTGCCATGACACTGTATAGGACGCCTCTTACAGTCAAAGGCCTGTGGTCTCGTAGAAGCCCAGCATCTCCACCTTTGTTTCTCACCAGGCACACCCTTCTGCTCGCCAGGCTGTAGGGACTGTGTCACCCGCCACGATGCCAGATAATATGTCGGGAAGGTGATCTCGGGCAGCATCCCCCAAATGTTTTACAACACCGGTGGGTATGCCATCGAGTCCTTTGGCCGTGTGTGTATATATGTGTGCGATTGCACTGTCCACCGCTCTTCGTGTCACTTGCCATTTCATGATCTCATCTTTGGGGCAGTGGATTTCTGCTTCATTCTCCTCTCCGGACACGCACGCTGAGTGTGTGGGTTGGTACAGACGATGCATATGTTGTGTAAGTGGTTCCGAGAGATCACAGACAGCCAAATCCGTCTCCTCATTCCGAATCCGCGGCATGGCTGCCCTCCTGTCAAGCGATGACACATATATGTCCAAAACCGCCGGGAACCGTTTCGCCTGTCTTCAGTTAAGGCTTTCAGCTGCTTGCCATTGTGCTCCGCAATCTTGCGGTGCACTATTGCTTGCATAGCTCTTTTGCAGTACAGGTACCTCTGCCAGAGCTCTGCCCATTCATGTGAAAGGAGTGTCCTTACCGCGTTTCTGCGTAGGCGATTCGCCTCCCGTCGGGCACTATGTGCCACTTGGACCTCCTGTCCCACCATGGCTTCCGACGCACCCTTCCACGGGGGTTAACGCATACTTCATGTGCTTCCTTTATCTGCGTCAGAGCTTCTAGATACTGGTCATAGGAAGGCGACTCCAGATTCATGAGCCTGTCTTAAAACTCTTAAGCGATGTCATCATATATCCCTTCCGGTAGGTAGCGTGCGGCCAGCTCACGACAGTCTGTCCGTTTTTGGCGCCATGTGGAAGTCGAGAAGGTCAATTTAATTCGGTTATGATCACTTCCTACATTGAACTTCCCCTCATCGTCTATTGTGATTGATGTAACGTGGCGGGACAGCTTTGGTGACTAAGTACACTGTCGATGCATGAATGGATGTTCCTAGCACACAATGTGAATTCACCCTCGCAGTCAGAGCAAAGGTTGGTTATTTCCAAGTTTATTTCACGTGCTGTCAGGTCCACCAGGTCTCCGTTAAAATCCTGGAACCCATATAGTGCCTTCAGATGACCATTGAAGTCGCCCATGAGTAGAACTTCTCTGTCAGCTGCCCCTCGTTGTACATCCATTGACACACATTCCATAATTCGAGCATTTCCATCATGCTGTCCATTGGTCACTGCGAGGTAAACCACACCTACTATAACGGGAATCCCTAGGATGCTACCACGGAGCCACATGTGTTCAGTCCATGGGCAGGTCAATCTTTCCCACGTCGCTCCGGATCGCCACAGGATACCTATTCCCCCACCTTCGCGTGTATTCCCTTCGCGGTTGCAGCCTGACCATTACCAGTTTAGATAGACTGGGGGTTCCTCCAGCCCACGAAGGCGCGTCTTTGTTAGCGCATAAAGTTCCATTCTTTCACTGTCTAGCATCGCATATAGCACTTCCCACTTGCTCGGCTTTCTTGCGCCATATACATTGAGAAGACCCACGTTGGTTTCCCTTACACGTAGGCCACGGTGGCGGCGGCGACGGTGTGCATGTTTTACTCCTGACTGGAATTAATTACGAGGGGGCTTTCTTCGCTTCACCTGGTCCTGTTTTCGTGCCATCTGCAGCATCGCCTGTCCGAGGGCTGTCATAAGCGGTGCCAGGGGGTCCGATCCGGTCGTACTGTAGGTTCAGCTGGCTGGAGTCCTAAAAAACACAAAGCCTGTGTCCCAGGCGTGTGCCCAGCTCCTCAGCAGCGCCGACTTTGTAGAGCAAGCTGTGTGTAATATCGTACGTAGGTGCGAGGAAAGACAGTTCATGGCAGGAACAAGACTGAATGTTTATTCAAGAGGCTGCTTTTATACCCTGGCCAGAGGGCAGGAGCATGCGCCGTGACGAGGGGTGAAGGCACGTGTGGTCGGCATGCTTCTCGCATCTACATCTGAGGATCAACGATATATCACTTCCTCCCCCCTGAGCTAGAACCTATCCGGGGGCTTGCGGGCACGGGTGGAGCGTCTGAGTTGGATTGGTTCTGTTGGCCCTGAAACTGCCGGCTCGATGCCACCTCCAGACGCTGGCTCGCCCGGCAAGGACTGACCGGCTTGCAGGGCGTCGCTGCTAGTTGTCTGGTCGCCGGCGGAAGAGAGGGGCCCTTCCGGAGATGAGTGCTCCAGGGTCACGTGTGTCTCGAAGGGTTCTTCCTTAACCGGCGTCGATGAGGCGCGGGCTCGTACTTGATCCAGGTGCCTACGCTGCATCCCCCTTGGCGTGTTGACAGTTGTTTGCCTTCGACTGTTGTCACGGTTCCTGGAAGCCACCTTTGACCTGGCTGACCATATTGTCGACTCCAAACCTGCATTCCTGGTGCATACTCTTTTTTTTCTGGGCTTGGAACTCCGTTGACGGTAGCCTCCTTCGCCCCTTTTTCCTTTGCAAAGAAGTTGCTTAGGCGGGTCCGTGGCTGGAATCCCAGAAGTCTTTCTGCGGGCGATTGCTCTTCTTGGGTCGGCGTGGTCCTGTAACGTAACAAAATTTGGAAAGTCGACTTTGCAGCGTTCCCACCCGATTTTTTTTTCAGGCCCTCCTTGATGGTGCGTACTGCCCGTTCTGCCAACCCGTTGGATTGCGGGTAATATGGGGCAGTCGTTGCGTGGCGCACACCATTTTCCCGGAAGAACCGTGCTGTCTCTGCGCTGGTGAATTGCGGACCGTTGTCCGACACAACAGTTCTTGGTAGGCCAAAGCGTGCGAAAATGCCCCTGAGTACATCCACTGTCGTTGCCGCCGTGGCTGTCTTCATTGGCACTGCCTCTATCCACTTAGTCTCGGCGTCGACAAGAACGAAGATCATATGTCCTTCCACGGGACCAGCAAAATCCATGTGTAGGCGGTACCAACGTGCGTTGGTCTTCGGCCAGTTTACTGGAACCTGCACAGGGGGCATGGGCAAACACTGCACGCACTGGGGACACCGTTTCGCAAGCATCTCAATATCAGTGTCTAGCCCTGGGTACCAGAAAATCGAGCGCGCGAGGTTCTTCATTGCTGTGATGCCAGCATGCGTGTCATGCAGCTCTTTCAAAACAAAATTTCGAGCAGCTTTAGGAAGAACCACACGGTGACCCCAATACAGTATCCCCTTGCTCACGGTCAATTCCTGCCTCCGTGCAAAATATGGTTGATACTGTTGTTCGTCTGCCCCCAGGCGCTTGGGCCAGCCTTGCAGGATCCAAGTCTTTACTTGCTGAAGTGTGCAGTCTTTGCTGGTGTGATCAGACACATTCTGCGCAGGCAAAACAAAGTCATCCAGTGCCTGCGCATGCAGGACATAATCGGCAAGTTCTTTTTCGCTGCCATCATCGCGGACAGGCAACGGCAAGCGGCTCAGAGCGTCGGCATTCAGCTCCCCTCTTCTGTATTCCAAATCATATTGATATGCTGCTAAGAGCAGCGCCCAACGTTGAATTCGTGCCGCTGCCATCTGCGGGATGGGTTTGTCTGGACTCAACAAGCCAGTCAAAGGCTTGTGATCGGTCACCAGAGTGAACTTATTGCCGAACAAATAATCTCGGAATTTGACAACGCCAAAAACCAGCGCTAGTGCCTCCTTTTCTAATTGTGAATAGTTACGTTCTGCCGACGTAAGAGTTCTGGAGCGGAAAGCGATAGGATGATCCACCCCTTTAATGCGGTGAGACAAAACTGCGCCTATTCCTTCCGCCGACGCATCACACTCCAGCCGCAGGGGTTTCTGAGGATCATAATGCACAAGAAAGTTTGCGTTGCTCATGGCGCGCTTGGTTTCTTGGAATGCTGTCACCTGTGCGTTCCCCCAACACCAGGGTACCGCTTTTGACAACAGGTGGTGTAACGGAGCCAAAGTGGTTGACAAATTTGGTAGAAACTTCGAGTAATACGTCGCCAGTCCTAAGAATGATTTAAGCTGGCTTACCGAGGTCGGTGGCGGCGCCGCCAGCACGGCTTCCAAGTTGTCCTGCAGGGGGTGAAGGCCTCTTGCGTCGATTCGGTGCCCAAGAAATACCACTTCTTTTTCCCGGAAACGACACTTCTCTTTGTTCAGCGTGAGTCCATTCGCCCGCAGTCGTTCCAACACTTGGCGTAGTAGCGTGGTATTCTGCGATTTTTCCGCTACAATAATGTCGTCCAGGTAAACTTTCACCCCGGGTAACCCCTGTAGTACCGCTTCTATGCGCCGCTGAAACAGCGCAGGCGCCGAGGCGATACCAAAAGCCAAGCGGTTGTAGCAGAAGAGGCCCTTGTGCGTATTCAGCACCGCTATCTTTTTGGCATCATCATCCAGGGGAAGTTGGTTGTATGCGTTCCGTAAGTCGAGCGTGCTAAACACCTCGCCCCCCGCTAGCGTTGCAAAGATGTCTTCGATTTTCGGAAGCGGGTACTGTTCTGTTCTTGTCGCTGGATTGACCGTCAGCTTAAAGTCTCCACACAGCCGGATGTCTCCGTTTTTCTTTACCACTGGCACTACTGGCGTTGCCCATTCAGCCACGCTCACTGGGGACAGAACTCCCACTTCCACCAGTCGGTCGATTTCGGCGGATACTTGCGCTCTCATGGCGTACGGAACTGTCCGAGCCTTCAGAAATCGAGGTTGGGCGCCTTCCTTGAGGTATAGTTTCACCGGTGGTCCCTTACAGCATCCGAGGTCCTCAAAGCAGTCGGAAAATTCGTCAAGAAGTGCGGTGAGCTTACTGTCGACGTGCACAACATTCACTATAGACGACATGCCTCTCTCCAAAAGGAAGACGCCAGCTTTGCGAAATTCTTCTATTGTGTCTCTTCCACACAGCAGGGGCCCTTGATGGTCCACCACTATCAGAGAACTGCTCACCGTTACTGGACCAAGCTGTACCTTCATTTCCACCTTGCCCCAGACCGGTAACGGTCCCAGGAAACATGAAAGGCGTATGGGAGTTTTCTGCAAAGCCGGCCACCACTTGCAGTGTTTCTTGTACACGCTCTTGGGAATTACACTTGCTGGTGATCCCGTGTCGACAATCATTCGCAGCCGACGGCCTTCCCACATTAAGGTGTGCTCAATTGGCTGCACTAAGCGCTTATTGGCCGAACTGTGTGCGACTAGAGCATACAAAATCTCTTCTTCATGTTCGCATTCTGTTCCGTCGACGGCGAACGTTCCCGACGTCGGAGCGTGGGATCTTTTGCAGGCTCTAGCAAGATGTCCTCTGTTGCCACATTGATGGCAGATGGAACTGCGATGTCGACACGACGCCGTGGTATGCGGCCCTTTGCATCTGTCGCATGAGAGACTAGGACTTCGCGGTAGGTCGTTTCTCCTGCACTTCTTTCCTTGCTGCTGTTTCTGTACCATGTTGACGCCACCGCCTGCACTTAGTGCGTATGGAGCTTGCATCCCACGAGAGTCTTCGTTCGCTTTTTCAGAAGCTAAGACAAATTCTTCGGCTTCTTCACGAGTCAACTTCTTGCGGCCCAGCAAGCACCGGCGCGCTTCATCGTCCCGAATCCCGCAAACGATTCGGTCCCGCAACATACGGTCCAGTGTCGTTCCGAAATTACAATTTACGGCAAGTCTTCTCAACTCAGCAATGTAGTCCCGAACGCTTTCTTGCTCTTCTTGCCTTCGCGTGAAGAAGGTATAGCTTGAGGCTATTTCGTTTGTTTGAGGGTTGAAATGGTCTTCCAGGCATTTGACAACGTCATCATACGTCAAAGAGTTGATGGGGACCCCCGGGTGGCGCCCTTGCAAAATCCGGACGACACTGTCGCTCAATGACGAAACCAGTAGGGCACGGCGTTTAGTTGTGTCGGTAATCTCGTTGCCCTCAAAGTCGGCTTCCAAGCGTACACGATACGTACTCCAGCTACTCACAGCGTCGTCGAAGGCCGGGGGTCGAGATCCCATTACTCTGGTGTCAGAATCGAAGTGCGATCAACAATCCCATCTTCGTCGCCACTGTAATATCGTACGTAGGTGCGAGGAAAGACACTTCATGGCAGGAACAAGACTGAATGTTTATTCAAGAGACTGCTTTTATACCCTGGCCAGAAGGCCGGAGCATGCGCCGTGACGAGGGGTGAAGGCACGTGTGGTCGGCATGCTTCTCGCATCTACATCTGAGAATCAACGATATATCAAGCTGTGTACCTCAGCTGTCGGTGCTCGCGTGGTGCTTACAATCTCCACCTGTTGGCCCTGTTCGTCGCAGACTTTCCTGAGCTTCTCGTTCCACAGCTTGCATTTTCGCTGCATTACGTTGTTACAATGTTCCGGTTCAAGAACACCGTACACAATGAAGCGATGCTTATTGGCTCTCGCCTGCCACGTCTGCATCCTGGACTTGAACACCTGTATTGGAATATCTGGGGAGGCATCATTGTCCACGATATCGCTGCTTCCGCAATGTACGGCCACAACTGCCTCTGGTGAGCTCCAAATGTCCACCGCAGCATCCATTTCAGCCATCACCTTCTGGAGGGTGGCATCCTTTCATGTGCGGTACTGAACAAGTCTGTTCCATTTCACAGTGCGTAGAGTGGTGTGCCTCATTCTGAAGGCATTCCTGTCTCCGTATAGGAAAGTACACCGACTTTTGTTCGGCGCCTCTCTGAAGCGCTCGTGTTGTTTGAACTCCTCTTTGTTGGAGGATCCCATTTCTCTCGAGCTTTTGCCTAGCTCCTGACGCCTTTTGTTTCCCAAGGTGGGCCTCCACTCCAGGGCCTCCGAGGCACATTCGTCATCCAGTTGGCTGCGCTCTTCCCTTCTCGGTTCGTGTGTCCCTGAGCAGCTTCCCGGAGCTGCCTTGTCATGGCAGCTCCGGGAAGCTTTGTCAGGCTCTTTGTCATGTGCGCGAGGTTTCCTGTCTTCCTTCTGGGGCAAACGTGACATCCCGTTGTCTGTTGCAGCATGATGCGACTCTTCTAGCTTTTCGGTCTGGGACCCCTCCGTCGCGCTCTTCTGGTCATCAAGCTGTGTCTGCAGCTGAGAAACCCGCGCCTGGGGTTCCTTGCGCATGCGGGTCTCCCGACCCAGCTGAGAAAGAGCGTCGTTCACCCTTGTCTCTGTATTCTCTAGCTGCAAGACACACTCCTCTTTATGCTGCCGCAGCAACTGCGCGGACTCCTCTAGCAGGACGTTCAGCCGGACGCAGTGCTTGCAGTCATAATGCGCTGTCGCGCTTGCCTCCGCTACAGATTCAAAAGGCGTGACCTCGATGTCGATCCACACATCGCAGCTTGTACACGCCACCCAGCTGTCTCTCTTGTTACTGGCTTCAGCGGACTGGCTTCGTTTGGCTCGCGTTCTGCCCATGCTGCGGTTCTTGGTCACCTTTAGTGCTAAAATATCCCGCTTCCGCGCACCTCGAAGGCACGCTGCTAGCGCCATCTTTTATCTGCCCCGTGAAGTAGCTTGTACCGATGGGTCAGTTTGTTAGGCCTACCCCCTCGCCGGCACGGTAAGCTGCACACTTACCAACGGGGACAGCAGACAGAGCCTCACAAGACGCACCTCACACACAGCCCAACACACACCACAGCACTTCACGTGAATCGTGGGTGAAATCACACACACACATTATTGAAGACGTGACAAAATCGCACACAACGCACATGCTCACACAGCCATCTCGCCTCTCATCTGGGAGCTTGTGATACAAAACACAAGATCGTGTGACGCCGCTCTGCGTACGCTTCTCGCAAGCTGCTCAACACCACCCAATGCTCGTGTTGTTACGAGCATTTTATTTATTAGTTTATTTTTGGTCAACCGTTGATGGGACAATTAGAAAACCCTATGATTTCGGCCAATGGCGTGTTTGGATTTTGGCAACTCGTATAATAGTAGAACTCTGTGGCTGAAGCCCATAGACCCTAGCACCAGATTTCCCTCTAGTGTATCATCAGGTCCGCCGCGGTGGCGTGGCGGTTACTGTGCTCGGGTGCTGAACCGGAGGTCGCGGTTTCCATCCCGGGCTCCCGGCCGCGCCTGTCGCATTTCGATGGAGGCGAAATGGTAGAGGCCCGTGTACTGTGCGATGTCATTGCGCGTTTAAAGAGCACCAGATAGTCAAAATCTCCGAAGTCCTCCACTACGGCGTCCCTCAATCATGTCGTGGTTTTGAGACGTAAAGCCCCAGATATTATTATTACTGCATCATTAGGAAACTGTGATTCGCTCCACACTGTTACCCAGCCATTTAAGACCGCTTGCTCGTCAACTGTGGTCGATCAAAATAAGAACAAAGGTTACTGCACATTTTCTTTCGAATATTGGCCTCGAGGAGTTACGGAGTCGCCCTCTATCGGACGCGCCTCGATTGCGTGCTAGGCAGGATGCCGCCGGCGCGCGCCCCATAGATTTTGCTGTCGGCGCTCTACAAAATCACCTCGCGGAAGCCCTCCGGGACATTTCTGCAGGTACTTTCGAAAAGAAATATGTTCTTTCCTGTCAAAGGAATAATTTTCGACGAACAGAAAGCACAAGATAGTCTACAGTCGTTGTCTCTCTGCAGAAAACTGAGCCCCCGCTGCACGCGGTCACCGCGTTGGAGACCCCTGAACCGGCTTCTTGCGTGAAAGGTAGTCACTCGCTGAGTGCAAACTGTGTGAAATATCTCGTTAATGCAGACTGCCTGTATAACCAAACGGAGCATAACAGAAAGAAGCCCCAAGCCAGCGATCGCACGGGTTCGCGACGACTGACGGTGCCTCTGCATGTATGAGCGTCTGCATGTATGTTCGTACTGATGGTTTCGCTTTTGCTACGAGCGCATTTTGGCACCGCGCTGTGAACTTTAGGCCGCAAAATATGAGAATTTGTGAGTAAACAAACAACTACTGTTGCGCGGACGCTATCAGAGCAGTTCAAAAACAATTTCCTTACAACTGCGGCTTCGGTGCGCATGGCAACTTTGTGATCTGCCGTCCCGACGATTCAGTGTTTTTTTTTTTCTTTTTTGGTCTAAATTCGGGTACGTTTCAATGTCATTTGACAAGTTGTCTCGCACTGCGTATTGATCGGTCTTCTCAGCGGGCAAATGCCGCTGCTTATGTTTCTTTATTCCGCGCATTCGTTTCGTTTGGTGCTCACACAAAACGTGAGCAAATGCGACTCCTTTTTTTAATGCTCCTTAATTATCGTTCCGTTTGCATTCCAGCGCTCTCTGTCATCAACAAATTCATAGACCAAAGCTTCACCGATTCGAGATTTTGTGGATGCTGAGCACGGGGCCGACGATCAAGAGGTCGCATTGGAGGGTTCTGAGATGGCATCGCAAGTGGTAAAAGGTAGCGCTTTTACCACCCTGTGGCAGATAAGCATCATTTGCCGGCGGGAAGCGCGCGCGAGCCATCGTCTCAGTGCGCGCTGTCTGCTACTCACCGAACATCGCAGGCCCGACGCAGTAACAAAAGTGTTCGTCGCGGAAGTGCTTGTTGCACACAAGACTCGTAGCGGATGGCTACTTGCCGGTTCTTAGCTTTACAACCCATGCTCCACGCTGTTTCTTGTCCCGCGGTTACCAGTGCAGGCTGACACTGGGCTCCTTTGCGTAAGCGCGGCACTGCGGCACCGAGCGGTAGAGCCCCATGTTCGTCGCCTTCGGAGGCAGCCACTCTATTACAATGGTTTCAATTGAGTAGAAAATGACAGAAAACTTCCGAATTTGAACAGACAGCAGCGCATGCGGGACTTGAAACTCGTTTTCAAAGCACGCGGCAGTGCGCCACAAGCAGCCGACGCGGCCGCTGAGACCACGTGATCCTGCCAAGCACGTCACGCCGACGGTGGCGCCGGCGTTTCCAGTGGTGGGCCTCGAGGCCAATATTCACTTCTTCACATACACACGCTAATTATAAATGAGCTGGCTGCAATGCCATACAGAATGAACGCCAAGTACAATAAAAAACGCAATACAAAATGCAATGAAATACAACACAAAATGCCAAGTGCAATAAAATACAATACAAAATGAAGTGAAATACAAAACGAAATGCGAAGTACAATATAATAAAGCACTTCAACAAAGTTCGTAAGATCCACAAGACTTATGTGTAGGGGTGTGCGAATAGCACGGTGTAAGAATAAGTTAGGTGCTGGCACTCGCCTCTCCGCTTGAGGAGAGGGCGCGGGCAGATTGTGTTCGCCGATGACCTTGAGCCACGAGTAGTTTTCGCGGTGCGCGTTCAGATGGCGTTACAAAATGGGGTCTCAGTACAGTACTTTAAATACCACAAGAAACCAGCGCCCCACAGCGGGGGAGCGCCTAAGATCACGTGCACTCAAGCTTTGGTGTCGTTGAAAGCGCAGTTTTCAAATCGGGGCCCCGTGCGCGGCAAAGAATGAAACGATGCGGGTGCTTCGGTATTGTTAAGTGCATGCCCCCCCCCCCCCCCCCCCACTAGAAAAAAAAAGCATTTCTGGCCTAAGCAGCCAGAACTACGTTGAGAGCAGCCCGAGAACACAGCGTGAGGGTTGACGAACAATAGTTCTCGCCGAGTGCCAGTCGTGGTATTGTGCGGGCCCCGCAAATCTTCCCTGACGTCCACAATACTAGCTTTACTCGTGGAACGTCACGCGGGGCCTTGGTCTACGACATACCAGTGGCGGTATCGCGAGGTTCTGCCAACTCGGATGAGCACTCACGCTTACCTTAAAACCAAATTAAGATATCTTAAAGGCAACGTCAGACACTAATAATCGTTCGGAAGTGCCGACGTATACAGGACAATCAAACAACAAAGACATCTTGAGGTTTCAATTTTGGTGTCAGGGGTCCTTTAAATTGCCAAGAGAACGCAGGTACACCGTGGTGATGGGCACTTGACTCTTGGGGAGAGAGACGAAGGTGCGGCGGATGGTCGCCATAGATCTTTTATTTCGCTCCAGGAATAAGTTTCCGCGCCAGCCGCAGCGTCTTACACAGACAATTTTCGCCAACAGATGTGAGTCAGGAGGCAATGTGACACACATCTATGATATTATTCTTGAATGGGTCGATACGAAGGGTCGTAATGTACATGATCAAGGGGGGGACGGCCGGCACGTGACAAATACATGAAGTACTTTTTACTAGCCGACACTGTTATTTCGCTCTGAGGAGACCGTAATGAGTTGACGATTATTGGAGATCCCGCCAGCCCGTAAGAGCGTTGGAAGTTCGTCTTCACTAGCTTTATTTGTTTTAAATCCTAAGTTTCGTTGATCATATGCCGACAAAATATATGAAACTCATTCAGGTTTAGTACCTATATAGCTTTGCCCGAAAGATACTACATCGTGTGGGCTCCGGGTCCCATGGGCCTTGAGAGGATTGAAGCGACACACACCGAGGCATGCGATAGCGTCAACCGGGCCTACCCGCACCAGATCCGAGGCACGTCCCACACAACAACACCAGAGAAGGAAACAGAATCCATGCCACTAACTTACCACGCACTGCTGCAACACTATCGGCTTGAACGCAGGCTATACAATCCCGCACATCCAAAACTAACAAGAGACGAAGGCGCCGACTACAGGCGACTTCAGAGCAATACGCTCACTCGCGTCATCCTATAGCCCCATATCAAACGAACGTTACACAGCTACACGTGTCCTCACTGCAACGTACCAGACACCCTGGCACCACAACTTCAACTGCAATGCAAAGAAAGTATCGCAGTGCTACAATCCGCAGCAACAAACGCAGACCAGAGCCTCCTCACCGAACTGTGTTCTTTAGGCAGAGATCTCTAAGCCCGACATTCACGACCAGCGCCAACTAGTCGCCCGGGCCCGGAGGGTGGTCAAGGCCAGATGATTCTGGATATAAGGGGCCTCCCAACCAAAGCCTCCTCACCGAAGTGTGGTCTTTAGGCAGAGATCTCTAAGGCCCGACATTGACGACCAGCGCCAACTAGTCGCCCGGGCCCGGAGGGTGGTCCAGGCCAGAGGATTCTGGATATAAGGGGCCTCCCACTTTCAGTAACCCGCCACTCTGTGAATACATGCTTATTCTCTCTTAATTACGAAACGGCGCACAAAGTAAGACAAAATGCGCTTTCGGCGCTTGTGTTTCGTGTGCTCCTTCGTGTTTTTGTCTTACTTCGTGGCGACGTTTCGTAAATACGAATCCTTACCAACTAGCCGGATTGTCAGTCCTACTAAGCATTGTTTATTCTCTCTCTCTCACTCACTCAGTTCCACCCCAAAAATACATTTTTATCAACACAGTGAAAAAATTCTGCCGTAGAACATTTTAAAGAGCAACATAATTTTTGTCGTCGTGTGGTTTGCGAGACATACTTCATAAATGCCTCTCTGCAGGCTTAAAGTGGCAAGAACACTGCATTATACTGTACCAGTGGGCATATAATCAGGCAGCTGCATTGGTGAATCGGTGGAATACATACATTATCGCGCAACACTGAGCGCACTACAATGTCTCTTCAGTGTGACGAGTGGCGTAGGCAGAAATATTTTTCGGAGGTGGGGGGGGGGGGGCCCACGCCTCTGATCCGGCGTGGGGTCCGGGGAGGTAAGTGGGGCCGAGTGTCATTTTGTGCTGTGTATCCCATGGCAGAAAAAAATTTCGGGGTGGGGCACAAGCCCGGTGTGCCCCCCCCCCCCTGGCTACGCAACTGAGCGTGACCTCTGTAGAAATGCGAGCATTGAGTGAAACATATATAACTGGTAAATCGCTGCCGATGAGCCTCCACCGTCAGCAAACGGGCGTCTTTGCATACCTTCCTATTCAGGTGCCACCGGGATTTATTCGCGAACTAATTACAATGCATCAAAGCTCAATGGATAGTCGTGGGCTTTAGAAATACGTGGTAAATATTGCATGCGATTTTGGTGATGTGGTACTGTGCATTTTGTAGAACATCTCTTCGAACGCAGTTTTTATAGTTCCTCAAATGGTCCCAAAACTGCCCGACTTCGAGGGCGAGAGTGGTTTTTCTAGTTCCTATCCTTTGTTTTCTACCCAATGGTCGCTAAATCCTCCTCGTCTCTTGTTCGTTTGAAAACATGTGGAAAATGTCAGTACTGCGCGTTGCTCCATTCAGGACCTCGCACTTTTTAGCTGCGCGTTATCTCCGCTCGCGCAGTACATACACGAGACAAAATCAGTTGATCGCAGCTAAATCATCTTTTGAAGCACTTTTAGTTTTAAAAGCTGTTGATGAATGCGTCAGAGCACCATTCGCGGTACTCGCACAAAACGATGTTTTTTACCTTAAATATAAGCTGGTATTCGACGATACGTAATTGCTTTCTGTGTGGTTATATCGCTTGTCACTTTGCGCATTCCGTTTCTCCTTTGTGGCGCATTCGTATTGCTTATCTCCTTGCGCATTGGTTTGCGCATACGGTAGCTTCTTATTTGAATGTTTACTCAATGAAATCCGTCAGTTCAAGTTTAGCGCTCTAGCCTATTCAGATCGTTTTTCTGTTCAAGTTTTCGTCCTAGTAAATACGACTCAGCAGAAAATGTCGAGGTAGCAGACTACAAAAGAAAGAAGGGCACATACACATTTATTTGCCCCATCACGTAGGTAACCCTATTAGAGTAAGTGTTCGCGACATAGACAAATTGTCTTTGTACAAGTTTAGACGAATAGACAGGTGTCCCTCTCTTGTTTCTGACAAGAAAAAGCACTTGCGAAATCACTGACGTTCGCCGCCAGGCCACATAGTCTCGCGCCATCCGGATTGTCGCAGAAGCTGCTGCAGTAGCTCATGAAGAAGGTCTGCGCCTCCGAGAGCCTCTCGAGTCCACGGATCTTGACCGGCTGGTAGTTGCTCCTCGAGCTCCTCTTGAACGCCTCCAGTGCCAGTTCAAGCGCGAACAAGTCGGCCACCCCACGTTTCTCGTGCTCCGACTGAGCGAGGTCCCACGTACAATTCTGCACCATTTCCCACCAGTCGTTCTCGCGCCCAATGTAATCTAGCCGTCTACCGTGCTCGTCCGCGATTTTCACCAGCGCTCTGGCCAGCTGGAATCCCAGACCGCTGTACGCCATAGCGCTCGAGCCGTCCTTCAAGTAAGACGGCGGGTAAAAAGCCCCCAGGCTGATGCGCATCCAGTTGAAGCTGTAAACGTAGAGAACGTCGCTGAGGGACCAGCGGTAACGCGCGGTCATGAGACTTCCGTAGTAACGGTTGGTCAGAGACTTCCTCAGTGCCATCCGCGACTTGATCCAGATCGCGAAAAATGTGCTCTGTTGCGCCGGAAAGCTGTCGTACATGATGTCCAGCGTGTCTTGGTGGAAGAACGGCTCCGGAGGCCAGAAGTGTCGCCCCGCGGTTGTCTGGATCTTGGCCGCAGCCATGCTCTTGGTGGAATTTGACACACTGCGGGAGTTGGCGATGGCGTCCGCGAGCGCAAATGACGTCCAGTTCAGAATGCCGGTTATCTCGTGGCGCTCGTGCGTCGTGAACTCGTGCGAGAACGAAGCGGCCAAGTGGGCGAGGCCGAACCACTCCTGCACGTTCAAGAAGCAGAGGGAGTACATCCTCATGCCTTCTGAGCCCATGCTTGGGAAATCGTCGAACGCCGGGGTGGCGGTCCACGCGTACACGTAAGCGAAGGTCCAACCGGTTACGTTTAGCGCTCTGTCCCCTCCGAGGTTGCCCAACAACGCGAACATCCTCGCGAGGTACAGTTCGTTCGACAGTAACACTTCTGTGTGCGAGCATACATTGAAGTCCGCGTTGAGGTGCTTCTTCAGCAGCGCCATCCATTCGGCTGACGAAATTACTCTCGTCACATCGCCGACCCTGTGAAGTGGCACTAGGCGGTCGTGCTGCTCAGCAGGGTCAAGAGACAGGATAGCGCTGCGAATGGCAGTTTCGTCGCGACGCAGCTCGGCTAGGTCATCGTCGCCTAGCGAGAGCGAGCCGTTGGTCAACAGCGACGACATGTTGCGAGCCAAGGCAGCGTACGCGTTGTCATCCAGCGTAGACAGCTGCCGCATACGGTGCCATGTGAGGGCTCCCACCTCGCTGACGCTGACGACGAAGGAACCGTCAATGTCCGAGTATGCGGCGCTCACGTCGAACCACAACGCGACTCTCCAATTTATGGAGAGGTCAAACAGAACGTCAAGTAACTCCAGCAGTCCCACGCGGCGGTCTTCTTGGAGGGCCTGCGCTGGCCAAGAGATTCCGCGGTCCGCCATGAACTGCGCGAAGTCGCCGATGGCTTCGTTGGCACCCGACCTATCGGCACATTTCTCGAGGGCGGTGAGCGCCTTCAAGGTGGTCGTCGGTGTGTAGTTCCCCTCCAGCCCTGGCCGGAGCAGCACGTGTAACACCTGCGTAAAGCGTTTAGTTATCGGCATAAGAGAGGAAACGTGTTACTACGTATGCGCGCTAAACGACCACAAAAATAACGAAGGCGCAACTCGTGCCCTACAGTGTGCAAAGGACAGGCCTTGGCAGACATACGGTAATTAGAAGTGTGAACACCCTACGGTATTTATCGCGCGCTGATGCCTTAATATGTACGGGCATTCTTGAATACCTCCGTTGGAGTTGCTCCACAGCAGCAAGCCCGCTGAACCGTCGGGACGAATCTACAGTAGCATGCACTTCAGTACATCAATATGTACCGATCAATAGAAAAATCAAGCTAATTTCATTTCAATGCGATGGTAACTTTGTCACGGTGTATGCAATAATGGAATGTTAATATCACATTTTTCTGTCACCAATCAGTGAAAATAGTTGGAATAAATGCGACCAAAAGAATTACTGCCGGTCCACGGCGCATGCTTGAACAATAGCTGAAGCAACAGTATACATTACCAGACCGGATGTATTTTCTTGCATCTCCGTCCATATATGTGTATAATATCTAACCGGGACGAATACATGAAGTCGCTCGACGTATGCGATGGTAACTTTGTCACTTTGTCACTGAGCCACTTTGATGAAACCATGGCCTTGACATGGCTAATCCACCTATCAGAGTTTATATTGTATGTAGATGAAAATATAAACACTAATTCAATGGAGTAAAATGGTGCGAGGGGGAGCAAAAAGAAAGTTGCCGCCTAGTGCGTTCGGTTTGAGTTTTGAGCACTGCAAACGCGTAGATCAGGCAGTTGGTGTTGCGTCTGCAAAGTATGAAATGACTCAGTTGCATGGGGAACTGCGGAAACAGCCGAAATTTGAAATAAAAAACTGCTCGCCCTTTTTCTAGTGAATGCTCAGCGTCGAGCGAGACAAACCATCTAAACGAATCTGGTCAAATTCACACGCGCAAGCGCTGATTGGAACGTCCCTGCCCATGGCGTGCGAGTTCGCTTCTTCAGACAATGCGGAGCGCGCAGTGTGGCAGCTGGAGATGCGCCGCTAAAAAATTAATAGAGAAGAAAGAATGGAACGAAAGCTGGCTGAACGGAAATTGTACAAGATTTTCTGTGCATGACGTTCGCTCTCCTTGATTTTGCTGCTGTTACACTGTTTTGTGTACACGTGTTGTGGAAAGAGGCATGTTTGCATATGATATGAACGGCAACGAATGCACACGGTGTTCCAGCTATCAAGCACCAGGCTAAAAACAACAGCAACAACAAGGAAAGCCTTTTACGTATAGACGAAACCCGTGGTACGTTGTTAGCACCAACCTGAAGGGGTGTCTCATCTTCGTGCTCTGCCTGGATTCATTATTGCGAAACACGATTTATCATATGTACAAGTACATCAACCAGAATGCTGCTTCTAGGAACAGGGAAGGAAGTTCTGATGGAGTTGGGTGCACTGATTTCTGAGCAAACAAGTTGTGTTAACCACCTCACACGTAAAGGTGTATTCCCTCACAAGTCATCACTTCTACTCAAGCTCATTTACATGTGAATGACCGCTAATAAAAAGTGCAGTGCCCGCACTTTATTTCCTACTGCTCGCGTCCACTCAGTACTGGTCCCTCGTGTTCACTTGGTCACCGACATTCACTCCCATTTTTTATTCACGACCATCCACTCACTTGCTCTTATTTCGACCCATCTTTCGGGCTGCGAAGCTCGACGGCACGAGTTCGATTCGTGGCCGTGGCGGCCGTATTTCTACGATTTCTCCATTGGGGTGCACGCAAGAACACTCGTGCACTTAAACTTAGGTACACGTTAAAGAACCATCGGTGGTCAAGATTATCCCGGAGTCCACCACTACGGCGCGCCTCATAACCACATCGGGATTCCTGCACGTAAATATCCAGAATTCATTTTTTTTTGCTCCTTCCCTGTACGTCACACCACGCTTATCGAAGACAAGACTCGGAAGAACTTGTTCGTGGCCTGGCTGGCACTTGCTGTGAGGCACAGCTACCGCTATAAAAACGCAAACAACGAATGCACGAAATAAACAGATATATGACCACACAGCCACACGCACAGGCGTGCGCAAGGGGGGGGGGGGTGGCGGCAATTCCGTTACATACCTGTACTCAGTCGGGCCTGTCATGCCATTGATTAATGCGCAGAGTTATGACCACGCATGTTTTTGACGATAATGGTGGCTGAGGACTCCTGATGATGCATTCCAAGAACTGTTTACTTCCCGCCTTTACCCCGGGAAGGACGGCGACCAATGGCAGGCCGTTGTGAGAAGGCTGTCATCGCTTAATTTCATTTTTGTATTCTCTGCGGACGTTGTTTCCTTTCGGAGTCGACCAACAGGCGGAGACGCCCCCCCCCCCCCCCTAATGGGGAACCCTGCGCACGCCTATGGCCGCACGTGTCGTCGTGTTTGCAGATTGTGCTTCTGTCGTCTCTGCTTGCGTTGTGCGCACCCTTCTAGCGGCCCACAGAGGAAAAGTTGCAGCATCGTGTTGCGGCGACGTGTATTGAGAAACAAGACTGCTCTGACCTCCGAGCCGTAGAAGCGGTCCAGCACATCGTTGGGGCCGACGGCGTGGTCGTCTCCGCCGCCGCAGACGTACGCGTAGAAGTCGTGGCATGGGTCGACCGACGCGTTCAGCGAGCTCAAGAGGCGGCGCGCGTGCTCTAGACAGTGTTCCGTGGAGCAGACGTGCTCCCTTCGAGAGGGCATCTTGCGCGCCAGCACCAGCACGAAGGCCGCGACCACGATCACGCACAGGAAGACCGCCGAGCACAGTGTGAGCTTGGGGATCGCACGCTTCTCCACGCGGATGACAGCTGGCATCCACGACAGCATGCTTGGTGAGGACGTCTGCTTGATAAAACCATTGAAGCGAATGGAAATCAGGTATCACACATAAACGACACCCACGTACTGCATGCAAGGCTTATTTACCGTTAACTTTTTTTGCATATTGTCTGTGACATATAGTAAACTAATTCACAAATCCTCATCACATGAAGAGGCAGACATTATACTAACACCGTAAAATATATGTCTAACTATTTATGAAGGTTTTACTGATAAACTTTCCAACTGTTCTAGCACGCATAGTGCAATATGAAAACGAAGCCAGTAATTTCACAAGGCACATGCTCTTGGGACTAGTTTTAAAACAATGTCATCACCAGCCGTGGTGACTTACTGGCCTAGGTAAGACGCTGCTACACGCTCGAGGGTGCAGGTTCCCTTCCCAGCCATTGCGGTCGCATTTCGATGTCGACGACATGGAAAAAGAAAAACACACAAAAAAACGAAAGCACACCGGAGTCCCACTACGGCGTGCTTCCACTACCTGGTAAACATATCGTGGATTTGGCACGTCATCGAAACCCCCCAATTTAATTTCTTAGGGGTCTCTGCTGCAGTGAGTGCAGATGTCGATTTCCAAGCGACTCTCACCCATCTGACGTTAAACCAATGTTTGAATACAAAATCAACGGCAAAGGAGGGGACCAGAGAAAGTTCCAGCATTTGTGGCAGATTTGCCAACGTGTTATTTTCACTGAGACAAACGGTATACGACCAAACGACAGGCGCAGACGAGGGTTACAGCACAAATATAATATTTTTTCCATTCGACGATGCGGCAACGCATGCACTTACAATTTAGGGGGGAAATATATTTATTCAGTGACAACACGACATTACGATTCTATTATGTTGTGCTGTCTCTAATACGTACACATGTTTTGGTATTATACGACAGTTAATAAATAATTTGAATATGAAGGTTCTACGTATTATAACACCGTTACATAGCATTTACTACTCACTGTCTGCTATGTGGGCCACAATTTCAAAGTACATAAGAGCTTTTGCATTTTCATTTCATAAAATAACGACCGTAGAGCTCCAGTATTGAATTCACGGCTCCTAGCTCAGTAGTGCGATGTCAGAGCCACTAGGCTACCTCTCCTGTTGCCGTATGACAGTCGTATATCTGCATCACTTTCCAAACAGCTACTTTTTTTTTCCTCAGACAAGATGTAGTTTTGGGCAGTGGTTTCTACATTTGCTTTGTGTGTCGATTTACATACGTTCGTGTATTCCATAAACCCGAACTTAGTTTCGTCGACGCTGACTGGCATCGTCGGATGCACGTAATAGTCAGCCAACCACTTATGCAAATATGTCTCTACTCCCTTTTAAGTGTCTCTTAACTGCGCGTTTTAGAAGCTGCCGCCCGTGGAAGAACAGCGAGTATTTTTTTAACAGTGTGTGAATCTTCGTCACATTTCACATAAGGTTCTATTCAGCTCTCACCACTCATTGCGAATTTTGACGGCGGCACCGCCCCGCCTCACTAGCCCCACCAACAGAGAGCACTGTGCAAGAGAGAGAATGCGCGAGAAATCTAAGGCGTGTTTGTAGAGTGTCGTGCATGTGCCTCAGTTGCGAAGTCGGTAAAGCGTCGGGCGGAACTTTACTTTTTGTTCTAGTTTTTTTTCTTTCTCATCCGTTAGCGTCCATTTTATCAACGTCATATCCGTGACGGAAATACGTCACTGAAGTCTTGGTGGACCCCAGCATAAAACTCATGTTAAAAATCGAGGAAAACAAAAGCTACACTAGCTGGGCGTAGATGTTCGCGCGCTTGTTTCTTTCGAGACTGCTTGAGCGCTGCCACGTGACTCTGCTCCACCAATGAGTACGCACTGACCTCATCGCCTGCCCTCATTCGAGGGCTCTGGAGAAAGATGAAATTATGTCTTTGTCCTTGGTTTTATCCAGGTGGCTTAGTGGCACTCGTACCAGCTTGTGAAGCGGAGCTCAGCCTGCGATTATTGTTTCGCGAAGTGGTGTTGCGACAGCAGTATCTTGAACCTTAAGATACAAGGTACATTATTTCATGTATCGGAAATACAGATACAGATACACGTCTTGCGAGACGTATCGCGATACAGACACAAGACACCCAAAGAGTATCTAAGATAGCATCTAAGATACATGTATCTTCGACATTGCCCAGCACTGCTTCGCAGGCACCGGAACCTCGAGAGGAAGATGCAGAGGCAGATGCGGAGACTGAAGGCAAACTTAACAGTGGTTTATTTACATGCGTTACACGACGAAAATCTCGTGTCGATAGTGAGCTCGTTCGCTCATTATAAACGGTCTCCTTTCCCCAGATCCTTAGAAGGGGAAATTGCTCCAAGTTGGACAGTCCAATCATATAACACACGCCACTTCCAAGGGTGCCGCCAACACCCGCCCAGGTTAACGTCTTTGACGGGGGCGTAACGACCGCACTCTCCACTTGTGGCACAAAGGGGGTCTTTCTTTGAAACGTGAAGGGCCGCAGGGCATACGTGCGTCCATCGGGCTCTTGAAAGGGTCTGCCATCCTGAAGTACCTCACCGCTCGCTCAGCGGGAATGGGTCGTCATCGACGTCATCTATGCTGGCGCCGTTCGTTCTCTCTTGAAGGATGATGTGGCAACCGGAAACAATTACGGTCGTCTGGTATCACCTTGATGTGTCGGGCCGCATGGCGCCTCACACACAGGCTCTGGAGGACAACGCACGTGCTTGAACGACTGTCAGCGGGCAAGCAGCCTTTCGGCGCATTCCAAGAACAGACAACGCCGCTTCACCTTCGGCGCAGGCGCCGGACGTAACAACGTAAAGGTCCTGCCTCGCGGGCTTGCTGAACTGCCCCTGTCTGGATGCCGGGGGTCTGAGCTGCTCAGAGCAGCGGCCCACATTGACGACAGGGTTTCCGGAGTAGCTGTCATCCTTCCGATAATTACATTGCACTCTTACAACATGGGTATGGGTGCTGCTGGCCCTTCCTTGCACAATTTACACGTGTCGTCCTGATGCTTGTCTGGGAAGATTCGTTTTAGATGGAGTGGGTTAGGGGAGATGTTCGTCTGGAGCTGTCTCCAGGCGACGGCCTGCCTCCTGTTCAATTTGTCACTCAGCGGTGGGTATCAGCGCGAAAAATAGGCTCAAATCGTATTTTGTTTTTTTCGAGAAGCGAACGCGTTGACCACGAATGACGGGCCGACGGGCGCGACGACGAGGAATCGTGAGAGAAAGCGCGTGATGGCAAGCGGTGGTTTCCACTCGCTCCGCGCGGCGCCCTCCTAATCGCACTGCTCGCTCTCCCAAATGCATGCGGAAAAGCACCCTTCTGCGAGAAAAAAACGACTTCTTGTAGGGAAAGCCAACTTCTTGGGGCGTTTCGCGCTGCCCGATGTTCGGCGTATGAAGTGTTCCGGCTATATTTGTTCGATGTAGCCGCAGATATTCCTATGCACTGACGTCAAAGCATTGCGGTGTTTGAAAATAGTTTGACATAAAGGATCATTCGATTTAACCGGGTTCGATATAGTTGGGTTTGGCTTAGTACAGATGACGTGTCTGTCAGGGAAGCCACTGTCAATAAATTGCTGGTGTTTTACGGGCCACAAGAACGATATGATTTTGAGGCACGCTATTCGAGGTGGACTCCGGATCAATTTTGCACAGCCCCAGTTAGGAGTAAGAGGGAAACAGCCCCAGCTAAGAGTGAAATTTGGGTGAGTCTATTCTTTGTTTTAAAATTAAGCCTGCCCGAAAGAAGCGGCCTGGTGCACTCAGACGACGGACCGAATGCGGACTTGGAAAGGCGGGACGGCGCGTCACGTGAGCTCACATCAGCGATTCTTCTCGTCCGCACCTCGTCCGCGTGGCTCGCGGACGGATAAAACTAGTACACCTTTTTTCGGCTCGAGTCGTACGGTTGTCATCGCAGTCGACCTCAGTTCATTACTTGCTGGCACTTGCTCCCGTGTATTTCTGGGGCCGTTTTCTAAGACGATCACCATTGAGAGATATCTATCTCTTTCAATGCGCGCTGTTTGGCGGGTTGAACAATAGCGGGTAAGTCGCTTTAATAATTGCACATGCGGGATCCTACGGCAGGCAAGTGGCGCTGTCGCCGAAAGTGGTTGTCTCCGGTCACGGCCCGTGTTTGAACACTCAATTTAAATGGACACTAAAGGCAAATATTAAGTCGACGTGGATGTGCCTGAAGGCGGATCATCCGTGGATTAGCCGTCCACGTCCACGACAAATCCGCATTCGGTCCGTCATCTGAATGCACCACAACTGACCAACAAAATGACTCCGACTTGACTCCTCCTCTTGTGGCGCTCTACAGTTTAAACCAGTGGCGCACCGACGGGGGGGGGGGGGGGTTGGGGGTTGTAACTCCCCCCCCTGAGGCCGACCTGACACCCCCCCCCCCCACACACACACACCTTGTAATTGCTTCACGGTCATTGTCACCGAGAATCCAACGTACACGTTCAAGGCCCTTGTTGACATTGTCGTTTCAATTCAAGAGGTAGTCTGAGGTCGATTTTCTCTCATTTACTCCAGAAATGTGTTGTATTCACTCATCTACTCGTAAACTGAGAGAGCGCAAACCGCGTGCTCTGTGGCTCTGCGTTCACTTCCAGTGAAGCAGCTTTGGACGAAAGAAAAGATGCTTTCACGGGTCGTCAGTTTGACCCCTCTTCTTTTCTTGCCCCATCTGATTACTGCAATAGAGCAAGGAGATATTTCGGAATCTTCGAAACAAGCTATTGTTTTTTTTTTCATTTATTAGATTCTCAGAGGAAGTCTAAAAGGGGCAGTGTACGATGATAATGCGCCGCGTGACTTGGCCACAGACATCGGTGCACAGTGCATGTGACATCAAAAAGTATTGTGTATAGCAGCTCAGCCAGCTGTGTACGCAGTGCTACATACATGTTTGTCCAGAACAAGAGTTCGCACTGTTGGCCGTTTATAACATTATTATCCGGTTCACATGGGCAAATCTAATGCACTTACCTGCACACATGCAAATTATACCAGGTTCACTCGGACGCTTCTAATGCAATTAGAGATTAAGATATCAAGTGCCTAAATACCATGAAATTGTCGGCCTCACATGGCTTGATTTAGTGACACTAATGGCACGATGACGAAGTTGCGCAATAAATCTATGTTGGTTTTGCCTTGAATGTGCAACTTTTTTCAAATTCTACGACATAAAACTCATTTTACAGAAATAACAAGCGCTTTAATGTATATTCCATGGCCTTACTCGCTATGGAAACGAAACTCGCTTAAGCGTGATGAACAAAAAAAAAAGCGTGATGAACATTTCCTGTTGCGATGAAGGTGGCGTTCTCGTTAATTTTTCTTAAATCCTTCATATTATAATGAACACGAATTATGTCCGTCATGGAGCACCTTTGTTTTCCTTTAAATAGTCAATAATGTATACACTCTCCTTGCCGACAAACATTCTTTTTTCATCATAGATGGGCTCTACAAAACACAAAATGAGAATGAAGGCACTCATTCGACGACAAGCTCTAAAGTATATAGCCACGTGTCACCGCTAAAATGCCCTTTATATTTACGGTCTTACCAATTAGCTTCACTTTTTACGTGCAAACGGCGTCTAACGTAATTCAAATTGGCAGGACCGAATCAAGGTAACTATTGATTCCCCAAAACGAAAAAAAAAGATAAAAGCATTTGAAGCACTCGGCCCCTTCCAGAGACATATTGTGCGAATCTTCTTTTTCTTGCCTTGTCACAATGCATTGTTTGCTAAATATGCAAACTTTCTCATAAACGTTTCACTGTTTGGAACCCTGTGCCCATGTCTGTCGCCATGGCAAATATAACAATGAAACTCATCGAGGAACAATGCTCTTAATCCATTGCAGCCGCAGTCAAAAATCTTTCACAGATACGTCTCAACGACTGTCATTCGAGCGTCAAGAGATCATAAGTCACAATTATTCTCTCATCTAAACTTATCGAACCAGTATTCAGTTCACCCTTGAAACAGAAGACTCCCTGTCGTTTTTGGATGCTCTTGTAACTTGAAAATAAACTGTGCGAACACACCTACACAAGTCGATATTTTCTGTTCACTTCATACCTCCCGAAAATCCGCATACATCAGTGGTAAAGATATTAATGCGAAGAGCCGGAACGCACTGCAGCTCAGAACTTGAAAGAAAGAAAAACAGAAAAACACGATATATTCAGGAAACTCGCCAAGAATGGCTACCCAAACTCTTTTATTCGGAAAGCATTTCGCTTCCAAAAACACAACGACGCCAGTGGCGGATCCCGGGGGGGGGGGGCGATTGGGCGATCGCCCCCCCCAAAGCTATAAGCCAACCCAACCCCCCCCCCCGCTTTTCACCTCACCGAAGGCCCATTTTTCAGAACGTAGAATTTTTTCAGGTGGTCGCTGTGTCCATCCCAATCCGAGACTAGGGAAGCACCCCTCACACAGCCCAGCGCTTTTGTTAAGAGCGAAACAGGCTTTCTAGAAAAGATTCTTCTGCGTCCTGCATCTTTCAAATAGGCACCGACGAGCACAAGCCTCAACTATTTTGCTAAAGCAACTGCTGCCTTTATGGAAGCGAGCTAAAGTTTCCTCCCCACTCCCAGGGCCATCAGCTCTTCAGCAAAGCGAGGGGTCTTCAAATTCTCCCATCTTTTTCTCAGAGACAGGAGGTCTGTTCTGTGTCATTCAAACTGGCATCTTTCGTCCCACCACCGGCCGGGCTAGACTGCACGTGCGCGCTTGAGCGCGCACGTGCAGTCTAGCCCGGCCGTGGTCCCACAAAGCGTGCAGAACAAGTTACCTTTTAGTCAACCTTCAGCGGCTGGTCCAAAAAAAAAAAGAAGGAAGGCAGGCAGTGGTGCTGTGAATTATATTCGCCGAAGTACCGAGCAAGCCTCCGAGAGCACGTGCGCGGGGTATAATCGAGCGCGACTCCGAAAAGCTCCGTTTGACCGTCCTAGGCTGCGGAGATAGAAAGGGCATTTTCTGGCAACACGACCGGCCAGAAAAAAGGCAATGGGGAGGAGGGGGCGGGGTAACAAAGGGAGGCTTACTCCGAAACTACGTTCAAGGAATACTAAGCTCGCCGTTGTGGGAATACTCATTTATCGAGCAGGTGGCCTGCCTTCCCTCTTTCACCCTCCTCTTACCAACAACACTGATACGTGTTCCCCAATGTTTAGCGGAAATATGCGAAATTTTAGATAATGAAATGGCACTGAGCAATGCAACTGAGAACAAAAATAATGAGCATTTGGTTACTAACGTGAAGTTTTAAAGTTGGGCAACGCCCCCCTCCCTCCTCTCCCCCCCCCCCCCAACAACCAACCGCCCCCCCCAAAGCAAGCGCCTGGATCCGCCCCTGAACGACGCAAGCTGAGAAATCCAGCAACAGGCCTCCCCCAATCAACATCACGACAGAAATACATCACTCTCCGCTATCCCTGGCCCCAGCGAAACCATCGCCCGTTTCCGCGGACGGCGCGCGACTTCAAAACGAAGCCACATGTTCGAAAAGCCGCCGGCGTACTAGGCTGCCGAAAAAAGAAGGGAAAAAAAAGGTCTTTTTGACGCCCGACCCCTTCGAGCGTGTGGCCCGCAGCCGACGACGGGAACGGGCGGCTCGTGAAAATGTTTTCAGCATTACGAACACAATAGCGCGTTGTCTGCCTTCTCCAAGACTGGCCACTGGAAGAGCGTACCCAAGACATCTTCAACAAAACTACTGTACTGGCTGCGACGCCAGCTGCACCAGCGGAACTGAGAAAGACAGGAAAGACGTCGCCATTTCTCGCAGCTGAAGCCAATTACCGGAATGAATGATGGCAGATTCAAACGACCCCATTTGTGAACCACGCTCAAGGCAACCTACACGTAGCACCGTCGCTTTTTCCCTGCGCAGATCGCAAGAAAAAAGAAAAAGATGTCTGCGTACAGCCTCGCACAGTCCGGCCACTCCAAAGGAGCTCCCCGCCCCCTTTTACTCTTCAACTCATTCCCGCCGGTCAATCCCTCGCACTCCTCTGTTCTTTGCCGAAGATCACCGCCGCCGCCTGACTCACCCTTTCATACCAGCCGAACAAGAAAAAAAAAACGCTCTTCATCCCTCCCTCGAAGTAGGGACAATGCTCGCTCAAAGTTCCACCGATAAGAGGGCGTCGGGCGGCTTCGAAACAAGTGTTTTCTGTTTTCTTCGGAGCGTGCGTTTTCTGCAGGCAAAGGGTGTCGCCAGCAGGGTGGTCGTGCATTTTTCTTAACTTTGTTGACAGCGGACGCACGAGGTGCATTGGAGCGGCGAGAAGAAAGGCGACCTCGTACGCGGCTCGTTCGACAAGAAAAAAGGTGTTTGGAAAGTGCGAGAGGTATATGGGGTGCCACGTTTCCTTTCTTTTTTTTTTTCCAGTAGACAACTCTCGACCTCTCTATTTTTACTACTTCTTTTTGTATGTGGTACATCGGACGGAAGCTACGAAGTTCGATGTGCAGTTCGCTTGCTAGAACTAAAGCCCCTCCATGCGTTTTAGCTAGAACTGGCTTCTGTGTCTGCTGCGCGAGTCTGCGTCGACAGTGAGCTACCACACCACGCTACCACAAACGCCAGTTGAACACGATCCTCACCTACTTCCCGACAAAGATTCCGTGTTCGAATTCAAGAGGACCAGCAAGAACACCGGAATACCCGATTACGGCCAGAAAGGAAGCGATGACTCAGCACTTATCGCCTTCAGATGCGTCATCCACCAGTCACTTATCACTGAGGATACTTCAGTCGCCGAACCTGTGCACCGAATGACATGGCAATCGGTAAGCTTGGCTACAATGCAGTTTAGGTCCGTGAGCTGATAATTGTGCTATCTGTGTGCTGCATTGAGCTGCACATACTGTTTGTAATCAATGCCGCAAAGTTTATATCAATATTTACGATGCACTTTCAGATTTATAGTTTGGCGAGGCTGGAAGAAGTATAATATAGGATGTCTGCTCGCATTATGCACAAGATTCTCAGTTGCAAAGTTTTTAACTGCTAAAATTGCCAATGGGGCTTGCTTGTGTGACATTTCCTGATTACTGTGGTAATCAGGCACATAGACGCAAATAACTGGGACACAAGAAAGGCACACGGCGCCGCCGTGTCCTCGTGTGCCTTTTTTGCGTCCCATTTGTTTGCGCTACTCATATAATAATTTTTTAAAGTAACATTGCGCGACCGCCAGCCGGCCGGCACGTCAGCACCCTTATCAATACCTGAGCTGAAAAATTTGCAATAACAAGTATTTCCAGACATCTTTGTTGGAACTATATTACTAGCGTTGGTTTATTCAATTTGCCGTTTATTTTCTACGTGCACTGCTTCACTGAACTGTTTCTTGGCCCTCTCCAGTTTTTCAAGATCTTGCCTGTCAAAACGCTGAAAGATCATCATCATCATCATATCACATTTGATATTATTATATTATATCTATTGTTATTATTTATTATTATTATTATATTATTATTATTATTATTATTATTCTTATTATTATTCGATACTATTATTATGATATTATTGATTACTATGATTTCCATTAGTATTCTATTATAATGGTAATCTCATAGTTTATTTGTCGTTGCATTCCTCCAGCATAAAACAACGAAAGGCGTAATATGCACTGCCGCCTGCCCCCACCCACGCATTCCTGTAGTCTTCTCAGACCCCCCCCCCTGAGAGAAATCCTGGGTGCGCTAATGGTTTTAAACATACAATCTTTAGGCCCGATGGAAAAAATAAAGCTTACGTGTCTGCGGCTGGACCGCGACGTGCGTCCAGGTACGAAGCGATGCGGTTCGCGGCCACGGGCGTGCGTCTTCGGGATCCCGAAGCGGCCGCAGTGCCGGCGCCGTTCCCTGCACGACGGCGAGTGTAAAACACACCGCGCGTATCCGTCCCGAAGCGCGCGGAGAGCTGCAGCGTGTGTCATGGAAACGTCCCCTTTTGTCGGTAGCTAGGACCGCGAGCCCCCTGACGCTCTCTAGCGAGGCGTTCCTGCTCAGCAGCGTCTCTTGGCCCCGGAAAGTGACGTTCTCCACGAAGGTGCGCCTTCTAGGCGGCTCGCGCTGGTGCCGCGATGGCAGGTGTATGCTGCTGTGCCTCGGTTCTTCATCCGGCGACGCGTCAGCTTCTTGCGGAGATAAGTTCTGGCGGTCGTCCATAGCGATGCGTGCTTGGAGCAAACGGCGCCTGTTCGGCGACACCGCTGTCGGAGGCGAAGAGCTACGCGGGCCCCGCGAAGCAGCAGTCTCTTCGTCCAAGGGCGCGGGTAGCCGCGGACACTGACCGCTCGCTGGCGTTGCAGCGCTCGTCGAGTCCGTAGGACCTTCTTCCGAGATGCTGCTGTCCGAAGCAACTCTCATTGCAGCTGGGATGTGCGAGGAAACCTTGGAAGGAGGGCGCTATATGCGGCTGCGTCTTGTGAGAGTCTCGAATAGGCGGTTGGCTGGATTGGTCGATTACGCAGGCCCAAAGATGTTGGGACCCACTACGACAGACTGGTTAATAGTTGGATGTTAAATCAGGGGACGAAGACATAAAAATAATTCCAGAACAGATTAAAGAAATAGTAATCGTAAATTAACAAATAAGTAAATGAAAAAAGGGGACATTGCCGCGTTGAATTACTATATAGAGAGTGTTTCAATAGATACTGACAAACGAAGATCGTATTAAGTCTGCTTTTATTGCGATAGCAATTATAGGACGCTCTCAATGGGTCTGTAGACGTCCGGGCGGCTCCAACTGCCACATTCGACGCGTCGGTCATAAGGCAGCGTGGAGCGTCTGGTGTTGGGTGAACAAGCAGGGTGGCGTCTGCGAGCTGTGTCTTCACTGCTTCAAAGGAATGGTTGGTTGGTTGGTTCCTTAGGGGAATAGCTCAATCCACTACGGGGATCGGCCACGAAGCGTGCTGCAGTAGACTTTGTGAAAAAATAAAATAAAATGAATATGCGAAAAAGATAATTTATAGTAAAGAAAAAAAAATGTTCGGGCAATTTTGATCTTTTTCCTGTTTTTTAATGAAATGTTAATTAGAGGATTGTTAAATTATAGAATTAAATAAATAAGCAATTACAGAAATTTAAGTAAGGGAATGAAATTATATATTTCTACTTATAATATTAACATGGCAGTCTCTTTGTTTCTTTAATATAAATGAATATGGCATCATATATGCCCCTGTTGCATTTCCCTAGTGCCGACGCCCCCAGGGAGAGTAACGCCGATGTGGAAAGCTCAAGGCCAAGTTTTTGAAAAGGAGGTTTTAGAAATCTTTGCCTTATGTTTTGGTATCTTCGACATTCTGTGAAGTAGTGCTCTATTGTTTCTGCTTGATTACAATAATTACAGTTAGGGGAAGGAACGAAACGAGGCCTGTGTAGGTAAAAATTTAGTGACCGGTATTCTGCATCGCAGTCTAGTTAACGTTACTTCCAATTGCCTTGTACTACACGATGTGCTATTCCACGAAAACCTAAGGTGCTGAAAATATGTATTGTTTAGGACAGAAGACTTACGTTCCTCTTGCAGACAAAAATTTCGGAATCGTGCGATCGTGTTATTAGAAGACGGCCTCAGAACATTTATGACCGGTCCTTTAAGGGATGCTGCCGCCAGACTGTCCGCCGCTTCATTTAATATCAGTCCAGTGTGGCCTGGTACCCAACCCAACCGGACGTGCCGTACGTGATTGGGCATATATGAGTAAAGTTTGTTAGGCAGCTCGACGGCTGTGGCACTGTTAATGCCGTACACACAGACAAGGAATCCGTTAATATAACTGCTGAAGAGATATGTGCTGGGAGTTTCCGCAAAGCAAGAATAATTGCGATTAATTCTGCCTGGAATATTGTTGTGAAGTCGGGCAAACGAAGGGAAAAATGACCAATTTAGTGCTGATGAATAAATTCCCACCCCTGCCTTCCCATCAGTAACAGAAGCATCTGTGGCTATTACTGAATTTATCCGTATGTTTTTAAGGTGGTCTTCCAACAACCCATTTAAATATCTAATGGACAATAACTTAGCATTTTTTGGAAATATGTCGTCATATTCTATTACTGTTGTGTGTTTGAGTGCGTTTGGGTAGATTATCTCACTAAATGTCACTTGTGAGCTTGATGCATTATCAGACCATGTAATGGGAGTACACTTCTTCTTCTTACCCTGAAGCAGGTGGCAAGGGGTCTAATCAGGTCAGCACAGCGAGGAATGAACGCCGTTAGAAATTTATCAGTCCAGGAACTCGCGCAGTTCACGCAAAGAAGTTGGCTTTGGGAAGTCTCGAACAACTTACACTTTGGAAGGGTGTGGCCGCATTCCATGACAATCAACGTGGTGTCCGAGAATGTCAAGTTCAGGCACGCCGAACGTACACTTGGTTTTGTTGACGATGAGGCCGTACTCGGCAAGGCGTTCGAAGAGCTGTCAAAGATGGGAAAGGTGTTCGTCTGCGTTGTGGCTAAAGATGAGGAGAATCATCGATGTACGCAAAGCAGAACGGCAGGCTTCGGGTACTGTGTCTACAAACCGCTGGAATTTTTGAGCGGCGTTACGGAGCACGAAGGGCATCCGCAAATATTCAAAAAGGCCGAAAGGTGTTATGACAACAGTCTTGGGAATGTCCGAGGGTTCGACAGGTATCTGATGATACGCCTTGACCAGGTCAATCTTCGAAAAGATGGTTGCTCCATGCAGTGGTGCTGTGAAGTCCGCGATGTCAGGCAGTGGGTAGCGATCAGGAACGGTGGGCGTTGTTCAAAGCGCCGCAGTCGCCGCAGGGTCGCCAGTCACCTGGGGACTTCTTGGGCACCATGTGCAGCGGAGAAGCCCAAGGACTTGATGACGGTTGCACAATGCCAAGCTCGAGCATGTGATTCAATTCAGCTCGGGCAACCTTGAGTCGATCTGGTGCGAGGCGTCGTGAACGACCATGGACAGGTGGCCCTGAGATAATAATGTGGTGGGTAACATCGTGCTTGACAAGGCGCCGAAAATTGGAAGGGCGAAGCAAGCTTGGAAAGTCGTCGAGTAACTGTTCGTACACTGACGAAGGTGGCTTGTTGATAACTGCGGTAATGTCGGTTGGTAACGCTATACCTTGCACCGTTAGGTGTGTATTAGCATCGACAAGGCGCTTGCGGGAGATGTCCACGCGAGCAGGTCGAAATGACGAAGGAAGTCCGCTCCGAGAATTGGGCAAGACACGTCCACTACGAGGAATACCCAACGGAAAACGCGACGGAGTCCAATGTTCAGCGTGAGCGCGCGCTCACCGTAAGTCATGATGGTGGTCTTGTTGGCGGCTTGCAGCGTAAGTGCAGATCGGCGATTCTTCGGAAATGCGGCTGAGGGTGGAACAACGCTAACTTCGGCTCCCGTGTCCACGAGGAAATGGAGCCCAGAGGCCTTGTCCAAAACGGAGAACAAGCGGCTGCTTGCTGGACCACCACCACTCGCCGCTTCTAGTGGCGAGTCGGAGCGTTTCCCGAGAAAGTGCAGAGAGATTAGAGCTGTGCACGGGCCGTATTTCCGAGCCCGAGCCCGGCCCGGGCCCGCTGACTTTGTCGAAGGCCCGCCCGAGCCCGACGGCAAAGGTCTGCGAGCCCGCCCGGCCCGGCCCGACGTACGAAAACACAATCCCGGGCCCGGCCCGGCCCGGCTTTTCGAAGGCTCGCTGCGAAAACAAAACTTCGTTTTCCGGTAATTTGGCATTTTATTGAGCATATCAAAGACCCACGACGAACAGTCCCTAATAGAGACTGTTCGCGGCACTTTTGCTATACAAGTAGACGGCCTCATGCCAGCAACAATGGATTTCACTCGCCAAAGCCGTCACGTGTATGGGGTATGCCCATGTAAGCATCAGCATGCACGAAGGCGATCTACGTCGGGTCGCTCGTCGCTGTCGCGTGCATTTTCTCTCATATGAGATTTGGCCTTAAATCTAACACGGAACAGTCGCGTGGTGCCGTTACTAGCACAGGTGGTGTTACTTCTCTGTTTGTCGGAGTGCAACAGAGGCAGTGCTTTACCTGCTCCCCTTTTGTTTAAAGTAGCGAATGGAAAGGAAAAGCGGTAAAGGGCGGTCGCGGAAAAGGCGCTGTATGCATGCTGGAAAACAATTCCCGCTCCTTCTCTATATTTCGGGCTTGAGTCGGGCTTTGCGCCGGGCCCGAGCCCGGCCCGATAAAACTCGAAGTAGTCCGAGCCCGGCCCGGGCCCTAGGTGAAAATACGTCGGCCCGCCCGAGCCCGGCCCGCGGGCCGGGTCGGGCTCGGGATTTCAGGCTACCCGGAGCCCGTGCACACCTCTAAGCGAGATGAGCACTTTCGGGCGGCTGCACCGAAAGTCCGGTGATACCAACACTCCCCGGGATGCGGAGACTGTGATGAGGAGCGCCGGCGGGAAGAGGAGCGGCGGCGTGACGAGGATCGAGAGCGCGCAGACAGGGTAGCTATCTGAGCGGATAGCTGTTCGATCTGGCTGCGAAAGTCGTCGCGTAGGGCTTGCAGGTCTGGTGGCGAAGGGCGAGATGCCTCACTTGTGGAAGTGGCCGCGATCGCTGACAGTTGGGGAGTCGAATTCAATCACGGAGTCGGGAAGCTGCGCGAGCTTTTCCAGCGACAAGTCCGCTGCAGCGGCGAGCGCCTTGCGGACGGTGGAAGGCAGGCGCTGCAGGAAGAGCTCTCGTAGCAGGTCCTGATAGAACGAGGTGGCCTTGTCACCAAGAAGCTGCTGAAGACGGCGCAAAAGCTGTGAAGGCTTACGGTCGCCCAGTTCTTCAGCAGAAAGCAGCTGTTGGAGACGCTGCCTCTCTGAAGACGAAGTGCGCTTCAGAAGCTCGGCCGACAGCTCCTCGTAGGGTTTCGTCTCCGGTGGGGCGAGAATGAGGTCTCTGATTTCGCTGGCGATCTCCGGTGGAAGCGCAGACACCACGTGGTGCAATTTTGATGTCTGAGCCGTTACCCGGGCCGTGACAAACTGGCTGTTTACTTGCACCAGCCAGAGAGACGGATCAGCAGGCCAGAATTGCGGAAGCCGAAAAGAAGCAGCGGATACTGCTTGCGTCGCTGCAGGGTCGGGGGATGCTTGTCTGGAGTCGCCGGTGGTTTCCATCGTTGTCGCAGCCAGGAAAATGATTGTAAAAATTTCGATAGTCCGTGGTCACCAATTGGTAGACGTCCGGGCGTTGTTGCGTGATGATATTGCGTATTCACAAGTAAAGAGAAACAAAGGCACGTCTACAATAAGAACTCATATATTTAAGCAAAAGCGTTGCGAGGCGAACGAGGCAGCAGCGACGGGGCGACTGACGTAGCTTCGGCCCGGCCGCTATGTTTGCAACACCCGGCCGCTGTAACTCGAGTTCACAGGCCGCACTCGGCGCCCGCACAGTAAACACTACACGATGCGAACGTGGACTCCGAGCCCGAGCACGCTCGCTCGGCGCTGTTGCTATAGGTCTTTGTCGTCGCCGTCGCCATCATGTTCCGTATAAAGTCTAAATCGATAATATCGCCCCGCGCATTCTATGTTCTACCCGCGACTAAAAGCGCGCGGGCGCTGTTGACGAACGCGGTTGAAGCAGAGATGAAACGAGCCGGCCCATCTCCGTCGCACGGAGGGCGCATGCGATAACATCAAACCGCGTGCGAGGCCTGCCGTGGATTGCTCCTCAAGCAGAGAAGAAAACCCCACCCGTCTTAAAGGAACATGAAAAGACGCCGGCGGGGGGGAGAGGGCTGTGTCGCTCGAGCAGCAACTGTAAACTTTGATCATAAGGGCGCGATCGCGATTGCTGGCGGGCACGCTACCTCGGCAGGCATCAGCCCACGGCTCGTATACCCTTCTACGGCAAATGCTCTCAACGCGAACAAACTGCACGAAAACCGTTTCTATCCCTGGAGCGGCCGCATGCTTTACACCAGCCTTTTGTAGTGTTACGCGAGGTCGGATCCAAAAGAGTTAGCTGCTAGCCTTACTTCGTATAACATTACAATTTGTTGCTATTGCATTCATTGCTTCACCCTTGCGGTGAAACTGTGATTTTTTAGGGGCGAAGCACCTAAGGGTCGCGGCTTGTCGGCGTGCATCGTGCATCGTCGTCTGCTCTTTGGAAGGTCAATTTGCTTGAGCGCAAGACAGGGCGCCACCACCTCAGCGTTCGCCGTGTGGCGAGAGAGAGAGCGAATGGTTCGCGTTGACTATGGAAACGCTCTTCCTGCGATTAACGCTGAACTACCAGTTCGCAAGAAACGAGAACGCGCCCTCGCCCGCGAGAGACAACGCCGACGCAGGCAGCGTCTGCTAGCAACTTTCTTGATTGAAAAAAAAAACTGACTGCTCGCGCTGCTCAACCGTTCACCGGCCACCCCGTATATATAGGCACGGGATCTTGACCTGCAATGTAGTGCCAGTTGGAAATTTCTCTTGTGTGTAGTTGAAGAATAAAGATTCGTCGTAGCGTACACGTTAACTAAGAGCGTACTGCGGTTCTCTGAGGTCTAATCTTCTTCGGTCTCTCATTACCCATTAGCAGTGATTTTGCTGTACGAAACACCGCCACACCCTGCATGCCTCGCCCCTCCACAGGTTTCACGTTAGCGGAGCTGAAACAACCTTTATTACATGATTCGCCCCTCCCCAATTTTTTCAATACGGACGAGAGTTGAAAACATTCAGCTATATCTGACCAACGCACAAAATCAACCATATGCGCTGCTGCACCCGAAGGCGAGCAACCGAAAGAGTCCAAACTGAAGAAAGGCACATCCTAGAAGACGTTTTTTTGCGATGAAAATAGAGGGTGTTTCAAGAAATGTGTCCGACAGTCCTAAAAAATCAGGAATATGCGATATTAGCTCGCTGCCTTCACAATTGCTTTTTTCTGTAGCGGCAGGTGTCTTAAGATGTTTAAAGACATATTTTGGGACAGTAATGAAGAAAGTTAAATTAATTAACTTCGTAATTAGTGGTGTTAGGTGGTTATGTCAAATGGGAGAATTGAAGTTCTTCATGCGAAGAACCCATCGCAGCTTTGAGATATATAGAAAAAACGGCCTCTGATTATTGTAGCGTAATGAAGTTCAACTAAATTCAGTGGGGAAACCGAAATCGAAGCACCGATGAGCACAAGCAGACGACCAGAATGACGTCACTGTTCAAGACACCGATTACACAGGTGTAGTTCTTCCGCGTTCGTAACGCAAATGTGCGCCATGCGTGCTATAACTGCAGCTTAGCTTCGCACACCCCACCACAGCGAAGTCGGTTGGTGGCTGATATAAGGACGCTCACTCATTTCTGGACGTCTCAGAAGAATATGGTAGTTGCATAATGAAACACACACACACACACACACACACACACACACACCACACGCACGCACGCCACGCACACACACACCACACACACACCCACACCACGCGCACGCACGCACGCACGCACGCACAGCGTTAGTTGTATACACTGATCAAGAATTCGTGCACCCACTTCATTAACTTTGTATTTCTATGTCACAGGTGTAGACAATATTAATAGCATAGGTTTGAAGTCCGTAAAGTAGGTTTTGACAAGGTCAGTGGGAACTTTGTCCAATAGTCTCCTGTATGCGTGGTGTCCTTCGTGGGATGGGAACACGCGCCAATGCATAATATTTTGACACCACTACACGACGCAAGCGTTCCAGTATAGCTGTTAAATACCCCTGCCAATGAGGCGAATGCGGCCTTGATGACTTGACAGAAGGCACTCTGCTTGCGTCAGTCTATGTCGCATAAAGTGAAAGGGGGGGGGGGCGGTGCGAACAGAGGCTGCTAAGAACGTGACGTGAACGTTGGAGGCCGTGTAATTGATCAAGTGTCCTTTCCCCCTCTCCACCATTGACGGCACGTCTTTAGAACCGATTACCTATCTCATTTCGCTTAACACTTCCCTAGCTTACCGTTAGCCTCAAAAGGAGGAATTTAGTTATATTCTAATGTATTGCCATTATTGCGAGATCAATTTTTTAACTACAACAAGGCAAATCGCACGTATAAAACTTCATCTTTTATTTATCAGCACTTTTCAAGAGCAAGTTCATCCGCGAGAAAACGAATTATGTATTTTTTGACGATACCTTTATTATGACCCGTGAAAAATAATTTTGTGCTCTGTAGAGCAGAGCAATGCTGTAACAAAAGTTGTACTACGGCCAGCGCTGCGCACTTAAATTTTGGGACGGTACGTTCTGCTGTACAAACCTATACAGAGTGTTTTTTGTTTCCAGACAATACATATTTTGTTGTAAAAAGGCTATGACAGTAAGGCACCTGTCATCTTCGGGCACAAACTCTACGCTGAGGCGGAAATACATTGCCGCACCTCAAGTTGTATTGAAACGATGAACAAAAACTCTTTTATTAACTTTTTAATTATGAACTTGACGGCAGATGTTTATACGTAAAAGTTATAGGACGGGACAATTTATGGCATACCCAGTTTTCTGAAATTCCTGAAAACACACGTAATTTGAGATATTATTTATAGAAGTTCAAGGCCCCGATCGAGGCGATGTCGAAACTGGGCGCTCCGGGTGCGTAGGAAATGCCGCCTCTGTGTTACGACAGATCGGAACTTCCCGTTACGAGCTTTGAAAAAAGGCACATCGCAGCAGAATCTGGTCAGAAAAAAAATTCGGCAGATCCCACGTACCGTGGGAGTCGATGTTATGCGAAGCATGCGGCGAGTAGGTGACTGTGGCGTAACTTTTTTACTGAGCGACACGTTACAAAATGATGCTAAAGATTTGTATAAATTTTATACGCACACATATATATGTTGAAGAGCCGCATATGTGTTATATATGCGGCATATGTGTTATATATGACCGTAAACAACTGGTTATATACCATGCAAAAATCCGTAAACAGGGGGTGGGTGCTCGAGCCAACGTTTCGACAAGTGGACTTGTCTTCTTCAAGGCTGGAAGAAGACAAGGCTGGAAGTTCCAGCCTTGAAGAAGACAAGTCCACTTGTCGAAACGTTGGCTCGAGCACCCACCCCCTGTTTACGGATTTTTTCATCGCAGCTTCCATCTTCCACTTCCTGCCGTTTTTTGGTTTTCCTTTGACGGAAGATGACGAAACATGGTGAGTGTCCTCTACTTTCCTTAGCGCACATAGCTTTAATTGGAGACAGTCAGTAGAAGTACATGCACCACCACTTGCCACAAGGGAAACATGCACCATACATTAGATATAAAAGCGGAGCCACGACACATGACATTCAAGATTTTGTCGCCGCTGCACCACAGAACATAACGCATTTCATCATTCACTGTGGCACTAACGACTGTACACACAACAACGGCGACGTCACTGTGGAGGCCCTGAAGACTCTGGTAAACGATTTGCAGAACAACGGACCAGACGCAAAACTCACCCTCACAACAATTCTGCCTAGGATCGCAAACAAACACCGATCTCTCATTGCACAATCACGCACACTCCTAGCTCATGCACGAGGATCACGTAAAGGTAACGAATTTCTTCTGGACATTGAACACGCCCACAAAAACGTTGATGTCATCCATCACGCGGAAATTCATCAGGACCCTGACATTATGCTTGCTCGGGACGGACTACACCCTAACTTTTCAGTTCCTGCCTTGAAGAAGACAAGTCCACTTGTCGAAACGTTGGCTCGAGCACCCACCCCCTGTTTACGGATTTTTTCATCGCAGCTTCCATCTTCCACTTCCTGCCGTTTTTTGGTTATATACCAGTTGTTTACGGTTGGGTAACGCTGCCAATGGCAACGTGGGTATTAACAACACCAGAAGCGGTAAGCTGATATGTAGTGCTTATAAGTGTCCCGAGAACGCATGCACGTTTCACGAACCCGTCTGCATGTGTGCAAGAAGCTCTTGACAGTTCTTGAACAAGGGCATTATCACCGAGATCAGTGAGCACCAGCAGCTGGTCATGACTTGTTATAGGATCCGGTCGTGATCGTGATGACGAGTGGTCTACGTGTAGTGAAGTATGTGGTATAGTAGAGCTGTTGGAATTCGTGTATGCCTCGGTCATTTCGTCGACAAATTGTCTGTCAGCAGAGTCGGCGACAAGTCGGAACCTAAAGCCACCCTTCGCGTTGGTGAGGTATAGGCCGTCGAGGCTGGTAGGCCTGGATAGTGCTACGCAGACCAACATCAGTGGCTGGTGTTTGTCGTATTCGTAGGCTACCTGGGCGTATGTGGCCTACGTAGCCTAGTCTACAAAGCGGCTGTCAATCAATCTGGCATCATCCTCGGTCAGCATGAGGCCATCGCCCATGCAGCCTCGTAAGAAATGAAGAGGACACTGCGTCGCTCTGGTGGACGAAGTGCATTTTACGGTGCGGTGATGTGAATATCATATGTAACTTTCAATAATATATTCCTTCGGGGTCGAGCAATGCTTCAATATAGCTTGCTGAATCATAGGAATACAAACGTAATGTTTATTAGACTGCTATAAATGTGGAGCCAACACTGGAACTACAGACGTTAATCTGATATGACGCCTGTATCGTAGGAGTACACATCGTAGGAGTATCATGTAGTGTTTATTGCTTTCTTGTAAACTTAGATAGCCAGCACCACAACCACAATTGACGTTGCACCGACATTACGCCTGCGTAGGCTGTTTTTCCAAACGAGTTTATAGACCTGGCGTGGCTCTGTGGTAGAATACCAGATTGCCACGCAGAATGCTTGGGTTCGATTCCTGCTGGGATCATAATTTTCATTCTTCCCATTTGTTGAGTCAACGCTGCCGATGTTGGTTTTCCTTAACGCTCTAGCATTTAAGTTACCAATGTCTGTTGTCGCCGTTCCTTGGTAGAGATAAACTGTCAATCACCTGTGGCGCATACCCGTACACCGCGGCCCGTGGTAAACGGGTATGTGCCACACGTGTCTAGTGGAAAGGGTTTGACGACGTACGCGGCAGGATTTTAACGTTATTCATGCCATGGCCCGGCAATCATATTCGTCAAATCATCTTACCCTCCCATGCCAATTTTGGTCTACACCAAGTTAAGGAGGCGATCATGAGAGCACCCAGACGTAGGCGGCTAGATAGATACATAGATAGATACGTAGATAGAAACGCTCAAAGTGCCAGAGGTTCGCTAAGAAATGCTTCGCATTTAAAACGGCAAGTCTTCTCAAAACACAACTGCGCCGCTTATCCTTTGCGTTTGTTATGTAGTACTTACTTGTTTCTTTCTTAAGCTCTAAATAAGCACAAAGGACTCTTCCGCTTGCTTTCCTGCAAGAAGAAGCGCCTGCACAGCGGCTGCCCCGTAGTTCTACGCTGTGCAGTGAAAAAAACAAAAAACAAGCGGAAATTGCCGTTCTCTTGGGAGCAGCGCGAAAGAATCGGATAAGCACGAAACATCACACGCAATGAATAAGCGGCCCACTTGCATATAGTCCAGACTTGCCCTTTTTCCAGACCAGATTGCACTGCGACGCGCCTTTTTTCAACGTTCGTCAAGGGAAGTTCCGGTCTGACGTAACACACAGGCGGCATTTCCTGCGCGCCCGGGGCGCTCAGTTTCGATATCGCCTGGATCGGGGCCTTCAATTTCTCTTCTGTTTTAACATGGTTGCTGTGGAGAGGTTGAGGTTTATATCACCTCGTCTACTCCATTTCTTTAAGTTCCGCAGCGAAAAAAAAAGACGAAAAAAAAGTGGTTGCCCAATATAAAAAAAAAATGCGGGCAGTTTGCACTAAGTCCAGAAAAGCTTGGCACAGCGAAGCACGGACCCGTCGCCGCTCGTACTCCCCGTCGACCGACACGTACGTCTAGCTTCGAGATGGGCGGCTTCCTCCTCGGGAGTAGGTAAAGTGGAGGCTGCGCGCGATGTATCCGTCGGTGAACGTGGCTTAGCTACTGCGTATGCGCGGCTTGGCCAGGTGGTGCGGTATCTGGTCACCAACCGCGCGATGCTTGCTTCCTCCTCCTTTCCATCTTTTCTCTCTCTCTTCTTTCTCTCTCTTTCATTGGCGTTCCTCTGTCTCTTCTTTTCTTTCTGCTTTTCTATTTTTCTCTTTCATTCTGTGCTCAGCTTTACTCCCTCCCCTTCTCCTTTCCGTCCTCATCACCATCACATCTCTCCTTCTCACTCTCACTTCCTTTCCCACCCCCTTACTGGCCACACTATGGTATACATGGCTATTCCACGCTCTACTAGCGCGCCTGGATAGCCGAGTGGTTAGGGCGCGTGTCTTCGGATCGATGGTACGCGGGTTCTAATCCAGCCTCGTGAAGAATTTTTTTTCAGCCAGAACTTTTCTCTTTCTCTTTCTTTATATCTTTCTTTCCGTCTCTCTGTTTGTTTCTCTCATTCCTTCTCTCTCTGCGTACTCGTTCTCAGGTAGCCGCACAGTGGCACATACTCGTTAAGACGATGACAGTTTTCTGCGATCGACTGACAAGGAACGATTGGCTGAACAGTTTCGCTGCTAAAAATGAACAAGTAAAAGAAATAAACGTATAGCATACTGAAGCAACTTAAAAGAAGAACATGGTTGCCTTCAATCTCGAATAATGATATATGAAATTACATGTTTTTCGTGGTTTTTAAAGAATGGGTATGCCATAAAACTTCACGTGCTACAACTTTTCCATATAAACAACTGTCCTCAAGTTATTAATTTAAAAGTTAATTATGAACTTTTCTTAATTATTAATTTCAATATACTTTAAGGCCGGCAAAGTATTTCCGCCTCGACTTAGAGTTCGTGTGTGAAGATGCCATAGAATTTTTATGAAAAAATCTGTATTGCCTAAAAAAAAAACACCACCTGTATTTAGGTGCACGTCGAAAACACCCAGGTGGTCAAAATTATTCCGCAGTCCTCCACTACGGCTTCTTAAAACCATATGGCACGCATAAGCCCAGAAATTATTTATTGTAATATATAGATGGCCGAAAGGCCTTTGCATCATCGTATTACGAACACTGAACAAGGCTAAACCGTCAAGCAACACCAAATTCGGTTGATTCCGGTTTGTGCATGCTGCATGGGTGGACCATACGTGTGACGCGCTAGAGCTGCTTGGTCTATCCGTGCTGTGAAAAGTCAACCTTGTGTAATAAGCACGCCTGGGTAGGCTGACTCTGTGATCCTGAATTTACTGACAAAGGTTCGCAATCGCTTTTTTTTTTGCAATGATATGCCCATACGCCTTGCATCTGAGCACCTAAGCGAGTAGGTATGATCACGCAGGCGATCACTAGCACAATGGCCTGTTTACCCAATGTAACAGCGCCCACATGAAAACGGCACCTTATAGACAACGGCACCCGTTGTCTTCGCGTGACGTTTCTTTTCACATGTAAATGCATTAGAATACTATTGGTTCACTCTGCGACAAACAGTGGAAAGTTTATTGCGAGCTTTGTTCCTATTTTCCCTGTAGTCTTCTTCAACCTGACATGATTTCTATTGTTCTTGTCATCGTTACTGTTCTGTCTCATGGTGGATAATAGCCATAAAGTCAGAAATGTACATTGAAAGCAGGCTTGCTGCAGCCTTTGTACTTCGCGTAGAAAACTACTTGTCATCCGACGATCACCTCAGCGAGCTAATGCTTTTCAAAGAAGGGGTCAGGCGATGCCTCGTTTTACGAGGTTAGACCGTCCTGACGTATACGTTCTCACGTTCTGACATATGATTTGAAAACAATAAAAGTGCACCTTCGGCAGTTTCCCGGCCGTGTTCATTTAGCTGTTGTGACATGCGCACTCGCAAGAGCAGATAGAAGTCGACTTTTTTCGCCGCGCACACACGCATGCGCTGCTAAGGGCCATTGCCAACCTGCTGCGGCCAAACGCGGCTGTGCCATAGAGTAACAGAAAATGACAAGAGTGGACACACGAGCCTATAAGCGGCGGAGCTACGCAACTTCCCGCCAGCCGTTAGACGGCAGCACGTCACTCCTTGTTTCCATGAAAACGCGCGTACTAGTTATCTACTGCAGTACCTTTTTCTGGTTCACGATACATCTACTTGTCTTTGTCAGACTATGTGGCTGTGGCAGTGGCTTCCGCTGGCTCGCAGTGCGGCTCTTAATCCGTCTTTATCGTCTGCGATTGGACCGTTCGAAATCATCGATTGGTAGCTGTCATGACCATATATATATATGGTCAGGTTTGTCGGCAAGACCATGGCAAGACTGGCAAGACGACGCGGCGACGCATATAAAATTGGCTCTATCTGCTCCGTGGAATTCGCTGGGATTGTCTGCCGCGAAGTCACTCTGCTTGGCGGCTGCTTGGTAAGAACGCCTTCATTAGGTTCTTTTTTCCCTTCATTACTTTGCAATGTATTTGTCTCTACAGCTTTAAGTTGACATTTGACGCACTTTGTGTTTTAGCGCCGAAAGCTTCTTTGTGCTTCACGTTTCGTGTATGATGCTCGTGAATTGCTTTGCATTAAGCTAAATAATGGCCTCTGAGATCGGCATTTTTAATTTTCTTTTTGCGATTTCTCATCTCTGAGGGGGCTGTTAGGATTCCCCACTTCCGTTTGGTGCGCTGCGAACCCAAATCAGCCGCAGGAGCCTACGGGAGTGTCCTCTCTTAACCTTTTTTATATTACTCTATGGCTGTGCGGAGGGAACAGGGACATTTTTCCAGCAGCAGCCGCAGGGGCGTTGCATGTCCGATTTGAATACAGCAGCGCACGAGGCCTATATATTGATGCAATACAGACGGCACATGCATGTACATTGAATAAAACGACAGTTAAGTGTTGAAAGGCGCTGCCTCCAAGAAAAGCTTTTTTGTCGGTGAGAGCCACTGAAGCTAAACTAACGCACTTATCACCCAGTTTTACCGGCTGTCATGAATAAAGAACTTTCGTCTTCTTGGCGGCGGAATCTTGCAACTCTTAACTGTTGTTTTATTCAACGTATACGCATGTGTCATCTATATTGCATCAATGTAGAACCATCTACACGCATGCGTAGCCTATTCTGCGTCAATATATAAACCGATTCAGTCGCACAAGAAGTTTAGTTGAAAGCGTCTTCTTCTCTGCAGTCCGTGTTTTTTCTTTATGGTTGAACAGTCATGCCGAAGAAATTGAGTGTTACTTTATTTGTACGATGTGCACTTTGTAATAAAAGATGTCACACACACGTGTAAAGGGCCACTTATCCTCTGCTTTCACTTTTATGGCATTGCTATTGTCACCAGGGGCGTAGCCATGGGAGGGGGCGGGGTTCAAACCCCCCGAAATTTTTCAATTTTGCTTGCGTATATATACACGCACACATAGAAACGCACGCACAAACATACATAAAGTAGGGTTGAACCCCCCCCCCCCCCCGAAAAATATTTCTGGCTACGCCCCTGATTGTCACATATGTAAACATGCATTATGCTGTTAAGAATCACTTTTGCCGTTGTTAAAGGAGTCCTGACACAAAAATTTTCGCCCCGCGTTTTTTTGCTGCAATGTGTTGCTGGGGGCCTGTTAGTCATAACACGGCACATCGTTTGCTGCACCGCGCGACAGATAATTAATTACAAGGTCCTCATTACCGACACAGCCTGAGTTTCGGTTTGACAGAGCTCCAAAAACGACAAGCCGCCGGGTGCAACTATCACCACCTAGCGAGTGAAACGCTCGGTCACGTGAGCACACAGAACAGTGACGCATTTCCGCGCGGTCTGTCGTCGTCGGGCTCATCGTCGTCTGATGGCGATGATTTTCTTGCGGCGGGGATAGAAGGAATTTTCGACGTGACGAATCACTTCAGGTTTGACCCGCTGGCGAGGAGCGATTCATCGGGAAGCGCGTCAAAACATAAATGGTGGCTACGACGTCATCATAACTTGTACCGGCTGCAACGGTTACGTAGGGGAAGTAGGGGGGTCACCTCGGGTCACCTCCGAGGGTGTCAATGCACCAGGTGCGGCCTATAATGCTGGATCGCGCTCGCGAACTTCAAAATTCATATAAAATACCTTCCAAGCTTTATTCGCTGTCGATATTTTGCAGATGGTACGCGCACGTACACGGGAATCGATCCAGCAGGCTATCTCGGCCGCGAAATTTTGTGTCAGTACCCCTTTAAGCACACTCAGCATTGAGTGAAGGGAATTTATATATGCTTCACGTTTCATTTTTGTGTTCAAATTATTGTGAGAACTGTAAACACAAACTGCAGTTTTTGGCATCAACAAAAACATCAAAATTTGGGCGTACACTTGCTCTTCTCGACATAAGCGACGGAATTGGCAGCGAAACGGGAAAAGCGGTCGTCGTCGCAGTCGCGGCCGAGTGGTTAAGGCAATGGTCTTGAAAACCATTGGGTTCTGCCCGCGTAGGTTCGAATCCTACCGACTGCGTTATTTCTTGCTCTTCTCGACATAAGCGACGGAATTGGCAGCGAAACAGGACAAGTGGTCGTCGTCGCAGTCGTGGCCGAGTGGTTAAGGCGATTGTCTTGAAAACCATTGGGTTCTGCCCGCGTAGGTTCGAATCCTACCGACTGCGTTTTTTCTTGCTCTTCTCGACATAAGCGACGGAATTGGCAGCGAAACAGGATAAGTGGTCGTCGTCGCAGTCGTGGCCGAGTGGTTAAGGCGATTGTCTTGAAAACCATTGGGTTCTGCCACGTAGGTTCGAATCCTACCGACTGCGATTTTTCTTGCTTCTCTCGAATAAGCGACCGAACTGGAAGCGAAACAGGATAAGTGGTCGCCGTCGCAGACGTGGCCGAGTGGTTAAGGCGATGGTCTTGGAAAACCATTGGGTTCTGCCCGCGTAGGTTCGAATCCTACCGACTGCGTTTTTTCTTGCTCTTCTCGACATAAGCGACGGAATTGGCAGCGAAACAGGATAAGTGGTCGTCGTCGCAGTCGTGGCCGAGTGGTTAAGGCGATGGTCTTGAAAACCAATTGGGTTCTGCCCGCGTAGGTTCGAATCCTACCGACTGCGTTTTTCTTGCTTCTCTCGACATAAGCGACCGAAGTGGAAGCGAAACAGGATAGTGGTCGCCGTCGCAGACGTGGCCGAGTCATTCTGCTTCCGGCAGCCGTGCTGAACGGATCGCAGGATCATGGGCTCCAGCGGAGCGGCGACAGCGGCCAATCTTAGCCGCGGAAACAGGAACGGGGATAGCGAATACCAGTTTATTTTGCCGCAATTGCCAAAAGGACGACTTGTTATCAACACCGTGTTTTTACACGGTGATGTACGAGCGAGGCCATACAAGGTCGAAGATTTCAGGGACGCATTGACGCCAACGGGCCTGCTGCCGGATGTGGTAAGCCTCGGTGCGTACCAGGTTAACCACTTGTGGGCGGTGACATTCTATGATGCCGCTCCCACGAAACGCCTGCTCGCCTTGAAGGAGCTGCAGGTGAAGGGGCGGCGCTGCGTCGTCGTCGACCCACAGGACCAGCAGGTGCGGCTACGAATTCACTGGCTGCTTCACGGGGTGAGCGACGAAGAAGTACGGACGGCGCTGTCGGCTTTCGGCAAGGTCGTGGAGGTGAGCCGTGAGCGGTGGCGTGTCCCGGGCATGGCCGACAAGTGTTCGACCACAAGAACAGCCCTTCCTGAAGCTGAAAAGCGGCGTCAAGGTCGAAGACCTTCCGCACCAGATCAGGATCGATGGAGAACTGGCCTTGCTGGTTGTGCCCGGTCGGCCGATGCAATGCTTGCGCTGCCAAGGCACAGGGCACGTCCGCCGAGAGTGCAAGATCCCCCGTTGCTCACGCTGCAAACGCTTCGGACACGTCGAGGCCGATTGCGTTCGAACGTACACCAGTGCAATGGGGCCAGCGAAGAACGAGGCGATGGCTGAGCACGTCATGGACGCGGCCGAGGCAGAGGACGCCGCCAAAGGGGTCGGAAGCCCAGTGGTCCCTGTGACTACTGGAGGGGTGGCGCCGGCAGTCACACCCGAGGTTCCGGAGACTCTTCAGCATTCGACTACACCGGCCAGCGCCCCGTCAGCGGTCGAGCCTGAGCGGGTCGAGACGGACGTGGTTCCAGTGGGGACAGCCGACACAACGGAGGGTCAGGGAGAGACGGCGGCGGACAGCGAGGACGAGATGTGCGTGACCAGCGCCACGCTAAAGCGTCCACTCGACGACTCGGGAGAGCAGGACGGGGCGTCGTCCACCAACAGCCAGGAGGCGCCTGCGAAGGCGCCGCAAGGGAGGCGGCTTAGTCTCAAACCTAAGCCGAAAGTCCCTACCGACAGGAGACTGGCGGACAAGGCAAAAGAAAACAGCGCCGGGAAGCAGGATGGTCCTGGAGGCGGCTAGCCGAGGGCTGGTCGTGAAAGGTAAGCACCATGCTCCGGGCCTACTCCTTTAGCGAATAAGTCACCATGGCATTGACTCCGCCATTCAGCATAGCTACGCTTAACGTCAGAGGGTTGGCGGCTAGGCGTAGGCAAAGTCAGCTCTTGCGGTTGCTCACAGACCAAGACATAGACGTCCTAGCCGTCCAGGAAACCAAGGTAGACGGAGAGGAGGAGACCGGGAGCATGGTGCGCCGTTTCACTGACCGATATTACGCGGTCGTAAGCCACGCGATAGGAACGTCCGCGGGTTGTGTTCTTTTTGTGAAAAAATAGCAAAGCCTTCTTGTGCAAAGTGTTTTTTCATGCCAGTCGGGCAGAATTGTTTATTGTGACTTTGTTTATGGTGCCACTGAATTCAGAGTTATATGCGTATACGCACCGAATAGTGTAGAAGAGCGTGCTCAGTTTTTTTCTAACCTGTTTCAGTGGACAAAGTGTGATAAGAGGGTGGTTTTGTTAGGGGATTTTAACTGTGTTTTAAGGGCTCGCGATAGAGTCAATAGCACTGGCGTTCGTGACAAAAGCAGTGACGTGCTAGGCAAATTAATAAACGAAAATAACTTGGAAGACGTGTATGAATGTGTCGCAGCAAATCGCGAAGTGATCTACACGCGATTTCAAGGCAATAGCCATGCGCGTTTAGACCGCATATACCTATCCCTAGATATATTGCCTATGTGTCACGATTTTTCGGTTGAGCCAGTGTCGTTTTCAGATCACTGTTTGGTTGTGTGTCGCATAGGCATGAAGAAACAGCGTAAGGCTTTCAGCTGGGATTTATGGAAACTGAACGCATTGTTATTAAAAGATGAACCATTTTTAGAAGCAGTGCACGAGACCATTAATGAAGTGCTTATGGAAAAAACGGAAACAGTAGCAGAGAAATGGGAGTGTTTAAAGCAGAAGGTGAAAATGAAAGCGCTAGACAGATCGAGCACGCTAAAATTCGAAGCGCAAATAAAAGAAAGAAGTCTTAAGAAAACACTGCAGCAGCTGATAGCCCTAGAAAGTCGGGAGCCTGGGACTTGTAAAGACGAGGTGCGCAGTGTCAAGGAAAAATTAGAACTGCATGACAGAGAGCGTTATCGAGGCGCCTGGGTTCGCGCTCGAGCAAATGATCTTGCCGCGGGTGAGACGCCCACAAAAAGGGCGCTTGGTCTCGAAAAAGCGCAAGGACGCCGGAACCACATCGATAAGGTCTATTGCAACGGGACTCTCGCGAGCGACAATGAAACCATCGAACGGGCCTTTTTTGCGCATTATCAGTCACTTTTTGCAGTTCGAAAAGCGAATGTACATGGTTTTAAAGAAGAGTTTCTTAAGCGCTTGCCGCGGCTTAGTGACGACACAAAAAAGCTTTTAGAAGGCAGAATAACGGAAGGCGAAGTGGAACGCGCGATTGGTCATCTGAGCCCCGGAAAGTCACCGGGACCCGATGGCCTAACCGCTGCGTGGTATAAGACGTTTAGAACAGAACTGTCCCCGGGGTTAGCTGAGCTGTTCAATGAGGCGTACGAACGGAAAACTCTGCCGCCCTCCTTTAGCAAAGCGCATACGATATTAATTCCTAAAACGGACGAAGGGGAAAACCTTAAACTGGTGACATCGTATAGGCCCATATCGCTGACCAATGTCGACTACAAGATTTTTATGAAGGTTCTGGCAGCGCGACTTCAAGGTGTCATTAAAGAAATTGTTGGAGAGCACCAAACTTGTGGAATCAAAGGCAGAACTATTAGCTCAAACATTCACAAGATGCGGTGTGTGCTAGAGTGTTGTGACGACGATTTACTTGGCGTTGCTGTGCTCCAGATAGACCTGGAGAAAGCTTTTGATTGTGTTGCGCATGATATTTTGTTTGTCATCTTAGATCATATTAATGTTGGTTCCATCATCAAGGAGGGAGTGGCCATGGCGTACCAGAACTGCACAACACGTTTAATTGTTAACAAGTCTTTGGGGGCCCCCATTCACGTAATGCGTTCTGTGCGTCAAGGCTGCCCCCTCAGTCCACTTTTGTTTTGCATTTACATCGAAGCGATGTGCTTAGCGATAACTGAAAACGAAAAAATACGTGGCTTCAGCTTGGCGGCAGTGGAAGTTAAGCTGCTGGCATATGCAGATAACATTGCGGTGTGTTTTACGAACAAAGAAAGTGTAGAGGAAACGATAAGTGTTGTGAAACATTTTTGTAGCGTCACAGGGAGCCGCGTAAACTGGGGGAAATCTCTTGGGCTTTGGCACGGAAGGTGGCCTTCAAAGCCGGACCATTTTGCGAATGTGCACTGGACGGAAACACCGACAAGGTACCTCGGTGTTCCCCTGGAATGTTATAACGGCAGCGAGGAGTATTGGTCGCGTCAAACAAAAGAGACGAAGGAAAAAGCAGACAGGTGGAAAGGCATGAACCTGTCTGTTTTTGCTAGGGCTACAGTGTGCAACATGTTTTTTATCACTAAACTGTGGTATGTGATGCAGGTGCTACATTGTTCAAGGATCAACGTGCAAAGGCTGCACAGAGTGTTCGCAGTTTTTATATGGGGCTCGGAATGGGAAAGGTGCAGACGGACCAATTTGTTCAGGCGCGTGAAGGACGGGGGTCTCGGTTTGGCGCACCTATTTGTGAGACAATTAGTAAATAGATTTTTGTTTTTCCGTGACGTCAGGGATCCGTTTTTGCGTACCGTATGCCAGCTCAGGTTAGGCAGTGCCTTACCAGATCTTGTTGTTACTACGGATAGCCGGCCCGTGACGTTGCGTGGCTATCTCAAGGAAGTGGTAGACAGTGTACGTTTTTTTATCTGTTCGCTTTTCGTTGGATTATCTAGGAAGTGTTAGAAGAAAAGAATTGTACAAAGATGTATGTGATATGGTTTTGCCAGTACCATTGTACAGGGCCATATACAGTGGAAGACCGGGACAAAATGTACTGAAGCGGGTGAGAAACATGCAGGTACCTACAGGGGTGAAAACATTTTTCTTCAAGTTACACACAGGAACACTATCAGTAAAGACTTTCACAGAGGAACGGGGCTTTTTTACACCATGGGGGTCACACTGCTTGATATGTAAGAAACCAGAAACAATAGACCATGTTTTTTTGCATTGTTGGGAAGGGGTACATTTTTGGGACATTTTGCAGAGGACAATAAAGAAAGATTTTCCACTGGATCCACACGGGATAAGGTATCTCGCAGTAACGAATGATGAGGGGGTCCCATTTGATGTAGTGATGTTGACCGGTCTCCACTGTATATGGCGTGCGCGAATGGCCGGATACCACTTCGACACGGATGCAAAACCAGCAGTAATTTATTTCAGGCAAAGCATGTCTGCATTCATTGAGTGTAACAAAATACAGGAGATCGAGCCAGAATGGTTGTCAAGGTTTGAACCTCTGGCCACCCTTAAGTATTTTTAAGAGGACAACATCAGTCCAAATGGGACTGATGGCAATGCTTGTTCTTTTTTATTGTATTATGTGTGTGCAATGATTGCTCTGTACAATGTCCAAGCCAGGCAATAAATTAAAAAAAAAAGTCGGGGGTGTAGCTCAGTGGTAGAGCGCTCGCTTCGCATGTGAGAAGTCCCGGGTTCAAACCCCGCACCTCCAGGACGATCATCCTTTTTTTGCTTTATTTTGTGCTTGCGTTCTGTCGATATGGTGGTACGATGACTCGGCACTGCGCGTGTAAGATCGCAGTTCTGTTCAGACATCGTCGCCATTTTGTTAATGGAATAAATTGACGCATTTCCGTGATAAATCAAAGAGCATAAAGCCGCGATGCCCAAATAATTGGATTGAATTAGAAGCAATTACATATTATATTAGTATTAGTAAAGACAAATGAGCAGGAAAGAACGCGTTATTAAACTTACCTGTCGTGGCGGGGGTGTAGCTCAGTGGTAGAGCGCTCGCTTCGCATGTGAGAAGTCCCGGGTTCAAATCGCGGCACCTCCAGGACGATCATCCTTTTTTTGCTTTATTTTGTGCTAGCGTTCTGACGATATGATGGTACGATCACTCGGCACTGCGCGTGTAAGATCGCAGTTCTGCTCAGACATCGTAGCCATTTTGTTAATGGAATCAATTGGCGCACTTCCGTGATAAGTCAAAGAGCATAAAGCCGCGATGCCCAAATAATTGCATTGAATGAGATGCAATTACATATTTTATTATTAATTATAAACACAAATGAGCAGGAAAGAACGCGTTATTAAACTTACCTGTCGTGGCGGGGGTGTAGCTCAGTGGTAGAGCGCTCGCTTTGCATGTGAGAAGTCCCGGGTTCAAATCCCGGCACCTCCAGGACGATCATCCTTTTTTTGCTTTATTTTGTGCTAGCGTTCTGTCGATATGATGGTACGATCACTCGGCACTGCGCGTGTAAGATCGCAGTTCTGTTCAGACATCGTAGCCATTTTGTTAATGGAATAAATTGGCGCACTTCCGTGATAAGTCAAAGAGCATAAAGCCGCGATGCCCAAATAATTGGATTGAATGAGAAGCAATTACATATTTTATTATTAATTATAAACACAAATGAGCAGGAAAGAACGCGTTATTAAACTTACGTGTCTGTCGGGGGTGTAGCTCAGCATTCCACTTCCGGCCACGCTAGCGTACGGACGCGGAATGAAGGGCTCCGACGGAGCGGTATCAGCGGCCCCAGCGGGCCGCGGCAACAGGCCTTTTGACGCTGTTGAAGATTATCAGGTTATCCTGCCGAACCTGCCAAGAGGAAAAATTGTGCTGAACACTGTTTTTATGCACGCAGACGTAAGTGCAAGGCCATATCGAGTCGAGGATTTGAGGGACACGTTGATTCATCTGGGGATGCTCGCCGACGTTGTCACGCTGGGGGCGTATCAGATGAATCACGTCTGGGCTATCACCTTGAAAGATGCCACCGCTACGGAGAAGCTGCTCGCCGCAAAGGACGTCAAGGTGAAAGACCGCAAGTGCCTTATTATTGACCCAAATGACCGTGGCGTTCGCTTCAAGATTCACTGGCTGCTTCATGGTGTGTCGGACGAAGAGGTGCGAACCGCACTCTTGCCGTACGGGAAGGTTAGTGAAGTTTCTAGAGAACGTTGGCGTGCTCAAGGCGTCGCAGACAAGGGCTCAACGACTCGAATGGTGACCTTGAAGTTGGGTCCTGGAGTCAAGATTGATGACCTTCCGCACCAAATCAAGGTGGCCGGTGAGCTTGCACTGATTGTTGTACCAGGCAGAGCCTCACTTTGCCTTCGGTGTAAATCTAGTGGACACATCCGTAGGGAATGTCAGGTGCCACGTTGCACTATTTGCCATCGCTATGGCCATGAGGCAACCCAATGTGCGAAAAGCTACGCAAGCGCCGCCGGTTCCCTGAGAGGCGTGGATACTTCAGAACACCTTATGGACGAAGCGGATGCAGAAGAAACAGCGGCAGGAGTGGGACGCGAAGTTCCACCCACCGTTAAACCTTCTGAGTCGACCTCGGTAGAAGCGGCGGAGAAAAGCAAGGCATCTACCGAGCAGTGGCCACCGCTGACGGAGGCTGCTGATGCGAAGGTCCGCAAAAATAAGGACCTTTGCGCTACACCGGATGACAACGACGGGAACAAGCCCGCGGACATGGACATTTCGGAGGCTTCGACTTCCAGTCCGTCAGCCAAGCGGGATCATGAGGACACTGGCGAGGCAACAACGAACGACGACGGTGAAGGACAACCCCCGAGTAAGACGGCCCCCATTCGACGGCCCCCTTATCGACCTCGACCGAATCTGTCCACCAGCAAATCGGTGGCGGCAACACCGCCACCTGCGCCGACGTAATGCTAACGGCGCCATGGCTCAACGCCCTGGCATGCCCTTTTTTCCTGAGGTAAGCACCAAGTTCCCAGCCTCTCTTTCATATCGCAATGATCTTCCTTGCTAAATCACTACGCATCGCGACTCTTAACGTACGAGGCCTTGCGTCAAAAAGAAAACAGAGTCAGGTGTACCGTTTGGTGACCGAGAATGACCTCGACGTTGTAGCGATACAAGAGACTAAAGTAGATGGTGAAGCAGAGACTGGGAACATGGTGCGGCGTTTCACGTCGGTCTATGATACCGTGGTTAGTCATGCTGTAGGAACATCGGCGGGCTGTTGCCTACTGCTGCGCCGTAGCTTGAGCCTATCGAGACGGGTAATAATTTGTTGTGACGAGCGTTTGATTGTTTATGATTTCCTTCTTGAGAATAAGGAGTGGCGTATTATTTGCGTGTATGCACCCAATAATGTAGAAGAAAGACGCTCCTTTTTTGAGCATGTTCGCCAATTCTGCGAATGCCAGAAGCTAGTCATTATTATCGGCGACTTCTGCGTACTATCTGCAGCAGATAAAACTAGCAGGAGGAATTTTAATGATGCAAGCACCAAAGCTCTTCGAGAAATAGTGAGTGATTTCTGCATTGAAGATGTAGGAAAATGTTTAGAAGGTGCACGTGCTGTACAATTAACTCATTACCAAGGATCGAGCCATGCCCGACTAGACAGAGCGTAGGTGTCTCTGGATATTTTACCATTTTGTCAGCAGTACCACGTTATGCCGGTCTGTTTCAGTGATCATTGCCTGGTTAAATTTACTATTGCTAATCGGGCGGAAACGCGAAATAAATTTCAATGGGAGTTATGGAAATTGAATAGCAAGCTGCTCAAAGACGAGGTCTTTGTGAAAGAAGCAATTGCAATACTTAAGACACTGAATGTGGAAAGTAAATTGCTCATGGGGGAAAGGTGGGAATTCTTTAAAAATCAGATTAAAATGAATGCACTGGAACGATCCAGCGCCGTCGCTAGAGAGGCAAGAGCTCAGGAAAACAGACTGCGTTCGAACCTTCAGATGCTTATCAATCAAGAAACTCGCAGACCTGGCGAATTCATCGAGGACATCAAGCCTATAAAACGCAAGCTAGAATTTATCGACATCTAGCGATACCGCGGTGCTTTAGTTCGAGCAAGAGCTGAGAGGCTGATAAGCGGGGAAACGCCGACGAAAAGAGCGTTGGGTGCGGAAAAGTGGCATGCGCAAAAGAAACAAATAGTAGAAATTGAACGCGAAGGCGTAATCACTAAAGAAACAAACGAAATAGTTAAAACTTTTTCGGAGTACTATAGTGCATTGTTCGCTAGAAGCGTGGTTGACATCGAACTTTTCAAAAGCGAGTTCCTTGCCTTGATAGCACGGCTGGACAACGAAACGAAAGAACTCTTGGAGCAGCCTATCACTGTTGGCGAGGTGAACTGTGCTATAGAGAGCATGACTTGTGGAAAGTCGCCGGGCCCGGATGGCCTTGGTGCTTCGTTTTACAAAGCTTTCAAGAACGCCCTGTCGCCAATTCTGACCAATATTTATAATGAAGCTTACGAAACAAAGTATCTACCCCCGTCCTTCACTACAGCGCACACGATACTAGTACCTAAAACGGACGATCCCGTAAAATTACGAAACGTAGCTGCTTACCGGCCTATCAGCTTAACTAATAGTGATTATAAAATTTTCATGTAAGTTTTAGCTCAAAGACTGCAAACTGTAATAACAGAGATAGTAGGGCCACACCAGGCGTGTGGCATCAGAGGTCGTTCGATTAAAACGAATACAAGCATCGCCCGTTCTATCCTGGAATGCTGTGATGTGACAGGAGCGGGAGTTGCCATGCTAGAGATAGACTTCGAAAAAGCTTTTGATAGGGTTCCCCATGACGTTCTGTTGTGCGTGCTAGACCATGTCAATGTAGGCCATGTTATTAGAAATGGAGTCGCAATGGCGTACAGGTCGTGCACTACGCAGTTAATAGTGAATAAAGTGGTCAGTGAGCGTATGCCAGTGCGACGATCTCTGCGTCAAGGGTGCCCTCTTTCAGCATTGCTTTTTGGTCTGTATGTTGAATCTTTTTGCCAGTGCATTATAAAGAGCGAACAGATACGCGGTTTTAAATTACAACAAGTAGAGGTGCGTTTGTTGGCCTACGCCGATGATATTGCCACATTTTGTACAGACCAGGACAGCATTCTGCATGTTGCTAAAATGGTCAAGTCCTTTTGTATTGCAAGTGGAAGTGCCGTGAACTGGGGGAAGTGTCTCGGGTTCTGGCACGGTCAATGGCCGTCTACCCCAGACACGTTCGCCAACTTAAGGTTTGTTACCACTCCCGTTAAGTATTTGGGTGTGCCGCTGAGCAATTATATTGACAGTGAACCACATTGGCATGATGAGATCGATAAACTACGAGAAAAAGCCAATAACTGGAACGGATGGAACCTGTCAGTCTTCGCTAAAGCTACAGTATGTAACTTATTCTTCATAAGTAAACTGTGGTATGTCGTGCAAGTGATTCGTTGTTCGAGAATGAATGTCCAAAAGCTCCACCGCATATTCGCAGTGTTTATTTGGGGCTCCACGTGGGAACGAGCTAGCCGAACAAATCTGTTTACGCGAGTCCGTAATGGTGGGATTGGTTTAAGTCATTTGTACTTGCGCCAAGTAGTCAATCGTTTTATGTTCTTAAAGGATGTGGAACACCCCTTCCTGCGGACATTGTGCCAGCTGCGATTAGGTCAGGCCTTACCTGGCTTCGTTGTTTCGACAGAACACGTGCACGGAAGCATTCGCGGTTTCCTCAAAGAAGTAGTTATGTCTGCGCGCTTTTTGTTTACTCGTTTTTCGTTGAGCTATTTAAGTGATGTAAGTAGGAAACAGTTATACAGAGACCTGCGTGAAATGGTGCTGCCTATGCCACTGTACAGAACTCAGTGCAGTACAACAAAGGGAAAAGATGTTCTCAAGCGTGTAAAAAGAATGCCTGTGCCAGCAGGTGTGAAAACTTTCTTCTTTCGCTTACACACTGGCGCGCTGACAGTGAAGACATGGATGACCGAAAGGGGATTTTTCCTACCCTGGGGCGTACAGTGTGAAATATGTAAAAGAGATGAAACAATTGATCACGTGTTTTTTAGAATGTTGGGATGCAGTGTTTCTGTGGGATATACTGCAGAGAACACTTAAGAAAGATTTTCCCTGCACCCCCAAGGAATCAGGTTTTTGGCCATAGACAGTGATGGTGGCGTACCCTATGACTTGATTATGCTCTTTGTACTGCACAGTGTCTGGAGATGTCGTGTGGCAGTGCGAAATGTGGATGTTGGAGCTAAGATCGGCAAGTGAATACTTAAGGATAGCCTTCACAGATTTGTGAAAGAGCAGAAGTCTCAACCCAACGTACCGGAATGGTTGCCGAAAGTAGAATTGTTGATTCAGCGCTATTTTTAGTACCACGTTCTCTAAGACCAGAGAACGTTTTTAACTGTTCACCCTTTGTTATATTATTGTATTGTTAACCAATCTGTATGTACTGAAACTGCCAATAAAAAAAAAGGGTGGTGTAGCTCAGTGGTAGAGCGCTCGCTTTGCATGTGAGAAGTCCCGGGTTCAAACCCCGGCACCTCCAGGACGATCGTCCTTTTTTTGCTTTATTTTGTGACTAGTGTTCTGTCGATATGATGGTACGATGACTCGGCACTGCGCGTGTAAGTTCGCAGTTCTGTTCAGGCATCGTCGCCATTTTGTTAATGGAATAAATTGGCGCATTTCCGTGATAAGGCAAAGAGCATAAAGCCGCGATGCCCAAATAATTGGATTGAATGAGAAGCAAATACATATTTTATTATTATTAATAAAGACAAATGAGCAGGAAAGAACGCGTTATTAAACTTACCTGGCGTGTCGGGAGTGTAGCTCAGTGGTAGAGCGCTCGCTTTGCATGTGAGAAGTCCCGGGTTCAAACCCCGGCACCTCCAGGACGATCGTCTTTTTTTGCTTTATTTTGTGCTAGTGTTCTGTCGATATGATGGTACGATGACTCGGCAGTGCGCGGTAAGATCGCAGTTCTGTTCAGACATCGTCGCCATTTTGTTAATGGAATAAATTGGCGCATTTCCGTGATAAGTCAAAGAGCATAAAGCCGCGATGCCCAAATAATTAGATTTAATGAGAAGCAATTTGATATTTTATTATTATTACTAAAGCCAAATGAGCCGGAAAGAACGCGGTATTAAACTTACCTGTCGTGGCGGGGGTGTAGCTCAGTGGTAGAGCGCTCGCTTTGCGTGTGAGAAGTCCCGGGTTCAAACCCCGGCACCTCCAGGACCGTCGTCCTTTGTTTGCTTTATTTCGTGCTAGCGTTCTGTCGATATGATGGTACGATGACTCGGCACTGCGCGTGTAAGATCGCAGTTCTGTTCAGACATCGTCGCAATTTTGTTAATGAAATAAATTGGCGCATTTCCGTGATAAGGCAAAGAGCATAAAGCCGCGATGCCCAAATAATTGGATTGAATGAGAAGCAATTACATATTTTATTATTAATAAAGACAAATGAACAGGAAAGAACGCGTTATTAAACTTACCTGTCGTGGCGGGGGTGTAGCTCAGTGGTGGAGCGCTCGCTTTGCATGTGAGAAGTCCCGGGTTCAAAACCCGGCACCTCTAGGACGATCGTCCTTTTTTGCTTTATTTTGTGCTAGTGTTCTGTCGATATAATGGTACGATGACTCGGCACTGCACGTGTAAGATCGCAGTTCTATTCAGACATCGTCGCCATTTTGTTAATGGAATAAATTGGCGCATTTCCGTGATAAGGCAAAGAGTATAAAGCTGCGATGCCCAAATAATTGGATTGAATGAGAAGCAAATACATATTTTATTATTATTATTAAAGACAAATGAGCAGGAAAGAACGCGGTATTAAACTTACCTGTCGTGGCGGGGGTGTAGCTCAGTGGGACGACTTCCGGCCACTGCTGTGTACGGACGTGTGCATCATGCGCTCCGTAGGGGCGGATACAGCGGCCCAGATGGGTCGCGGAAACAGGATTGTCGCCGAAGATGAACAGGATTACGAAGTCGTTTTGCCGCAGTTGCCTACAGGTGCGTGTGTTATGAATACTGTTTTTCTACACGGAGATATTAAGGCAAGGCCGTATCGTGTTGAAGACGTCCGTGACACTTCGGTTAGTCTGGGTATGTTGCCTGAGGTACTCGCCTTAGGCGCTTTCCAGATGAACCACGTCTGGGCCGTGACTTTCAGTACAGCGCAAGCCATGAAAAAGATGCTAGCACTTGGTGACGTAAAGATAAAGGAAAGGCGCTGCCTCGTTATCGACCCGAACAAGCAGGATGTCCGGCTAAAGCTTTATTGGCTTTTGCATAATGTACCGGATGAAGATGTGCGCACCGCGCTCGCAAATTATGGAAGAGTGACAGAAGTATCAAAGGAACGTTGGCGCGTCCAAGGTATCGCCGATAAAGGAACCTCGACCAGGACTGTCACCCTGCAATTAAAAGCGGGCTTGACAGTCGAAGACCTACCACACCAGCTCCGAGTGGGCGGTATAACAACGCTTTTGGTTGTGCCAGGACGGGCACCGCTTTGCTTACGATGTCGACGAACGGGATATATACGCCGGGACTGTCGCATACCCCGGTGTAGTCGGTGCAGACGCTATGGTCGCGAAGACAGCGAGTGTGCCCAAACATACGCCAGTGTGGCCGGGCCTGTGGCTGGCGACCATCTCACGGAGCACATAATGGACCAAGTTGATGCAGAAGAAGCAGCGGAAAGCAGAAATCGGGGTCCCGTGTTCACGCCCCTTTCTAAGGGCCCGAAGGACGAAGGAAGCGAAGCGGCTCAGGCTGAACAAACGGGTCAACAGACCAACAGCGTGAGCTCTATACCGCGGGACCAAAGCGACAACGAAAATGAGCAAGGTATTGGGTCGTCGACTGGACAACCTGAAGAGATGGACGTCACAAGAGCGGGGACAAGCGCAAAGCGAACGCTTGAAGATGTCAGCAATGAGGACGCAATTGGAACGATCTTTTTTTTTCTTTACAAAACAGTTCCCACTTTCCGACAATAGATCATTACTGTTGTTTAGCGAAGCTCAGAGAAGAAAAAAGACGTGTTACTGTATTTTCTTGTTTCTAGAGATGTTCTTCACGCAGTAGCCACCACGCTCTGGAAACACAATGTTTGACATTTTCTGCTTTTGTCCTAATAAAAATGATGCAACATGTTTTTTCATAATATCATTCTGCAGTCCTTTGAGAACGTTTTGGGGGACTTTGAACAAAATTGAGATTGGGTGTTTTTTATTATAGATTTTTGAATCGAGGAGCACTTTTCACTTTTTGGTGTTTCGAGCATGAAAATTTACTACTTTGAAAATTATTAGAGAAATACAAATGCAGAGGTTCATTATTCACATAAAGGCCTATTTTCACTGCAAATATGAACAAGCTAAGATGTTCACAGAAGTAGCCATAGCGTCCCAAATTGGACTGATTTTCAAAAACGCAGCGTTTTTCGTGAATTTTTAAAATACGTAATTTGCTCAGAATTCCATGAAATCATACCAGCTATTTTCTCTTTACTTCTACTTCCGCCAAAAAGAAAGATATTTGTAATATATAGCTTGAGTAGCTGCCAGCATGATTGCGAATTTACGAAAACGCACTCTTCGTAAAATGGTCGCCGTCAACCGGCGACACTTGTCGAATTTTCCTGTGATGAAAAAATTTTTTATTTGAAAACGAACTGCGATTTCGTGCTGTGCACTCATATGTGCACAACATACAAAATTATCAGAAAAATCGGAAACATCAAATATACACCGTTTTTTGATCTTTCGTGGAATCGACCAGCTGTTTCGGCTTTTAACATACTAAAAGTACGTTTTTCTTTGCAGTACCTTGGTGTGGTCACAAAAAGACAATTATATAAAGACCTTATCCATGTAATGCTGCCTGTGCCGATGTATCGTGCGTTGTATGAAAAAGGCCAGGGAAAAGACGTTATTAAAAGGGTTAAAAGATTGGTGGTACGGCCATCAGCAAAGACCTTTTTTTCAGCTACACACTGGTACACTTCCCGTAAAACCATGGCTGCACGAAAGGGGCTTATTTGTTCCGTGGTCTGTTAATTGTCTCCTATGCCGCAAACCAGAGAGTGTCGATCACATTTTTTGGACTGTTTGGATGCTACGTTTCATTCGGACATCCTACAACGAACTTCAAAAAAAGACTTACCTTTGACACCCCATGGAATCCGTTTCCTACCGGTTCACAGTGACAGTGGCATACCGTACGACATGTTTATGCTGTTAAGTATGCACGCTACTTGGAAATCATGCATAGCATTTCGGCATGTTGACGCGAATGCCCGTTCTGTCAAAGAATACTTCATTGAATGTATAGCTACATAAGAGATGCATACAATGCACGAGAAGAACAGCCGGAATGGCTCCCTGTCCTGAGTGAACTTGTAGCACTAAAGCGCTTTTAAACAATTTATGCCAAACAAAGTGTGATTGGCGGTTTAAATGCATTGTTAAATACTTCTTGTCAAACTACACCTGTTTTTTTTTGTGTGTGTACACGATGCACCTCGTTCTGAATGAAGAAAGAAAAAAAAGAAGCGCAAAATGACACGGGCACGAAGCATAGACACACACAGGCAAAGCGCTTGTCCTCTGTGTGTTTATGCTTCGTCCCCGTGTCATTTTGCGCTTCTTAAATGATGAACCATTTCCAACTAGGCCAAACAGCCGTTTTATTTATTCTACTTTTAACCACCGTGATCGAGACGGTATGTGCCCACGGGCCAGACGTCCGCCTCGGTAGCGCAGTAGAGGATTCTACTTCCGGCCCCCGTAGGGCGCGGACGTGTCTGACATGAGCTCCGTAGGAGCGGCTTCAGCGGCCCAGCAGGGCCGCGGTTCAAGGTTTTTTGCCAACGAGGATCCGGATTACCAGGTACTTCTGCCTCAGCTACCGACAGGGCGACTCGTTATTAATACGTTATTTTTACACGCCGATGTACGTGCAAGGCCATACAGGGTGGAACATTTCCGTGGTATGCTGTCAAGCATGAAATTGCTGACGGACGTGGTTGCCCTGGGGGCGTATCGAATGAGTCACGTTTGGGCCGTAACGTTCAAAAGCTGTGACGCAGTGAAAGAATTGTTACGGGCGAAAGAAGTGAATGTGAAGGGCAGGTGGTGCATCGTCATTGACCCCGGCAATCAAGCACTGCACCTGAAGCTACATTGGATGCTGCATACCGTGCCGGATGATGACATTCGTGAAGCTCTGGCACCCTACGGCCGAGTCACCGACGTGGCGAGGGAAAAGTGGCGTGTGCTCGGCCTTCAGGATAAAGGCTCTTCGACTCGACTGGTCACCCTGGTGCCGAGGAAGGGTCTGGGGGCGGATGTCGTACCCCATCTGCTACGCATAGCAGGTGAGGAAGCCCTAGTAGTTATTCCTGGAAGAGCACCACTCTGCCTTCGGTGCCGCAACACAGGACACATCCTGCGCGACTGCCGCGTCCCGCGCTGCACACGTTGTCGCCGCCACGGCCATGAAGAGTCGCAGTGTGTGAGGACGTACGCAAACGTGGCAGTGCCAACGGCCGCAGACGAAAACGCTGAACTTCTTATGGATGAAGTGGAAGCTGAGGAAGCCTCAGCCGGAAGCGTCAAGGAGGCGAAAGCTTCTACGACAGAATCGGCAAAACCGCAGAGACAAACGGCCGGAGCAGCGCGTGGGCCAGGAACACCTTCAAGACATGTGAACAAGGACTCGACCATCGACGTCCAAAAAAAGGACACCGCGACGAAGACAGCGCCGGACACCTCGGAATCAGCTGGCAGCGAACCTATAGACGTTACCAAGGCTGGAGGCTCGATAGGGAAGAGGACGCGAGAGGAGTCAACGAACGACGGCACGAAGACCGACGCAATGAACAGCGAGGAACCACCGCTAAAGTCGGCGGGAATGCGCCGGTTGTCAATACGGCCCACGCCGAATATCCCGCCGGACAAGAGAACGGCGGAAACGGCACCTAAGTAGACTGAGAGACTTGTTCCTGCGAAAGCACTCGGGCGCGCCCTCGAGTGCTAACCAATACCGAAGGAATGGCGTGGACAGCGGCTCCTCGAGAAAGGTACGCTGTGGACTGCACTTGTTTAGAAAACCAGCTGCTCTGGCTGTAATGAACACTTGTTGACATAACTATGAGTAGAGTTAACGGTGCTACGTGTGATTATTTATTATGTGTTGTTTAATTCTTTCAATTATCAGCAATGAATTTGGAGAGGGGAATTAGAGTTGCTATTATTAATGTGCGTGGCCTCGCAGCAAGGTGGAGGCAGTACCAGCTGAGCCGTCTATGCGTTGAAAAGGACCTTGATATTATCGCCATACAAGAGACGAAAGTTGAAAGTGAGGAGCAAACAAACAAAATGGTAATGCCCTTTAAAAGATATTACAACGTATGCATCTCTCACGCTGTCGGCACGTCTGGTGGCTGCGCTGTCTTGGTTCGAAGAGGCATTCGTATAAGTGAAGAGGCCGTCACTGTGAACGAAAACGGACGACTGATAGTCCTCGACTTTCATTTTAGCGGATCACAATGGAGGCTTATCTGTTTGTATGCGCCAAATGACATAAACGAAAGGGAAGTTTTCTTCACGAATGTCGAACGGTACCTTCAATGCGACAGACAGATTATTTGTCTGGGTGATTTTAACTGTGTGTGCTATGCAGAAGATCGCGCTAAACGTACTACCGCTCGTGACAAGAGTGCAGTGTTTTTAAACACTTTAATAAGCGATTACAACCTAGAAGATGTAGGTCGCCTTATGGCCAGTACATTGCAGCCGCGATTTACGCACTATCAGCGAGATAGCCAGGCAAGACACGACAGAGCCTATATATCGTTAGATCTAGTGCCTTTTTGCGATAGCTATGTTGTACAGCCGGTGTCTTTTAGCGACCATAGCATAGTATGGTTTACACTGGGCACCAAGTCCAAAAAACTGCGGTTTGATTGGGCGATGTGGAAGTTTAACGAAAAACACCTGGATGATGACAAGCTTGTTAATAATGTTACCAGCCAGATTAGAAACTTGTTAAATAAGTTTTTACACTACGCGGAAGCATGGGAAGACTTTAAGGTCCACGTGAAGATGGCTGCGATTGAGATAGGCACCACTAGACGCTATAATGAAAAAATGAAAGAAAACGAGCTCCAGAAGGAACTCCATTTCCTTCTTTCAGTGGATAGTGCGCAGCCGGGAAAGTATCGCGAAGAAATTAGAAAAATAAAAAGCGAGATGGAAGCCATTGACAGAGAAAAATATAGAGCAGCGGTTATTAGGGCACGTGCGGAAAGACTATGGGCTGACGGAACGCCGAACAAACGCGCTCTTGCTGATGAAAAGCGGTATGCGAGAAAAAATGAGATAGGACAGATTACTTATCGTGATGGTGTTACTTCCGACAAGAATATGATAGAACAGGCCTTCATAGAACATTACCGCCAATTGTTCGGGGTCCCAATCCATGCGGGAGATGAATATGAAGCACGGTTTTTAAATTTCATGCCACGTGTCGATGACGAGGTCAAAGCTAGTCTGGAGGAACCGATAAGCGCGCGGGAAATAGAACGCGCAATCGAAGAAATTCCTGAAGGCAAGTCGCCAGGTCCCGATGGATTAGGAGCTGCTTTCTACAAGGCATTTTCACCTTGGCTTGCTAAAGTATTGCAGCATGTATACGCGGAGGCATACGAAAAGCAACGGGTGCCGCCGTCTTTCAGGAGTGCACACATGGTTTTAATACCTAAAACAGATGACCACAAGACGCTCTTATCGGTGGGTGGTTACAGGCCAATCAGCCTTACAAATACCGATTACAAGATTTTCATGAAGGTGTTGGCAAAGAGACTTCAAGCAGTCTTAACTGAACTAGTAGGCCCGCACCAAACTTGCGGCATTAAAGGTCGCACGATTGCTACAAACACACACGTAGCACGAAGTGTTCTAGAGTGTTGCGATGCTTTCGCTGGACGCGTTGCTTTGTTGCAGCTTGACCTGGCGAATGCCTTTGACCGTGTGTCCCACGATGTTCTTTTTCTTATTTTAGAGTACGTGAATGTTGGAAAAATAATTTTAGATGGCGTGAGAATGGCCTATGACCAATGTACTACACAGATTATAATTAACAAGTCTCTCAGCGCAAAGCTTTCAGTGATGTGGTCCCTCAGACAAGGGTGTCCTCTAAGCCCATTGCTTTTCGCGCTATATCTCGAGCCATTTTGCTTAGCAGTGATGCGCAATGAAAACATCCGAGGTTTCAAATTACAACGTGCTGAAGTTAAAATACTGGCATACGCCACGACATCGCTGTTTTCTGCGAGGATCGCGACAACGTTCTTGAAACTGTAAGCCTCTTAAAGACATATTGTGAGCAATCTGGAGCTCAGATAAATTGGGAGAAGAGCCTCGGGATTTGGCACGGTCACTGGGACAATACACCGGCTCATTTTGCAAACGTCCGATGGTCAACAACGCCGGCTAAGTACTTGGGTGTACCCCTCGAGCACTATAAGGACAGCACGCAGTATTGGTGTGACGAGGCAGAGAGAATGGGGGAAAAAACAAAGGCTTGGCAGGGGCGCGATTTATCAATGTTTGGACGCGCTACCGTGTGTAATATTTTCTTAATGGCGAAAGTGTGGTACGTCTTGCAAGTCCTATCTATCTGTCGTTCAAATGTGCAAAAAATGCACCGTGTTTTTGCCGTATTCATATGCGCTTCAAATTGGGAGATGGCAAGCAGAACCAATTTATTTCGTTCCGTCCGCAGTGGTGGGCTAGGTCTGTCACATTGCTTTATCAGACAAATTTTGTCTCGGTTTCTTTTTTTGTGTGAGCAGGCAAACGATTTTCTGCGCACAGTGATTCAAGTTCGATTGAGGAAAGCACTGCCGCAATTTCTTGTAACTTCCGCAGATATGGCGGAAGGAAGCGTCACTGGCTATTTGCGTGAAGTGGTTGATTCTTTCCGTTTTTTATACACTCGCTTTTCAATGGAGTATTTGTGTTCTGTGACAAGAAAAACACTGTACAGAGATTTAGTTGATTCAATGTTGCCGATACCTTTGTACAGATCTGTAAACTGGGGAGGACACGGAGACGATGTATTGAAACGGGTTAAAAGATGCCAATTAGACCTTCTCAAAAAACGTTTTTCTTCAAGCTACATGCAAACACGGTACCCGTTAAAAACATGGCTGGATGAAAAAGGCATAGATGTTCCGTGGACTGTAAACTGCTTACTTTTCAACAAACCAGAAACCATCGAACATGCTTTCATCGACTGCTGGGATGCAATCTTCCACTGGGACGTCTTACAGCGGACCCTTAAAAAAGAACTACCGATTACGCATTTGGGAATTCGCTTTTTACCAACAGATAATGCGGGGGGAGTTCCGTACGATATGTTTGTGCTCCTTGGCCTCCACAGTCTGTGGAAAACGAGAAGGGCACTTAGACATGTTGATGTGGATGACCGTTCGTGGAGAGTCAACTTCATCGAAAGTATTGCGTATATTCGGGAAATATATCGTGCGCAGAGTGAACCACCCGATTGGGTGGCTATTCTCGACGATTTAGTGAAACTTAAGAGATTTTAATAATGTAATGTTAGCCAAAGTGTGGTTGACATGTTTTAGCACATACATATGTATTCCTTTGTAATGCATGCAGGCAATAAAGAAAAAAAAAGAAAACGAAAAAAAAGCCTCGTTAGCGCAGTAGGCAGCGCGTCAGTCTCATAATCTGAAGGTCGTGAGTTCGATCCTCACCCGGGGCAAAGGCGGCACTTTCTTTTTTTTTGTATGCCCTTTTAGGATGTCCCAGTGACTTTCTTGTCCCGCACTCTTAATACTTCAGTGAAAGCCTCGTTAATGAACATGTACCCTATTATTTATTCTACTTTTAACCACCGTGATCGAGACGGTATGCGCCCACGGGCCAGACGTCCGCCTCGGTAGCGCAGTAGGCAGCGCGTCAATCTCATAATCTGAAGGTCGTGAGTTCGATCCTCACCCGGGCAAAGGCGGCACTTTCTTTTTTTTTGTATGCCCTTTTAGGATGTCCCAGTGACTTTCTTGTCCCGCACTCTTAATACTTCAGTGAAAGCCTCGTTAGTGAACATGTACCCTATTATTTATTCTACTTTTAACCACCGTGATCGAGACGGTATGCGCCAACGGGCCAGACGTCCGCCTCGGTAGCGCAGTAGGCAGCGCGTCAATCTCATAATCTGAAGGTCGTGAGTTCGATCCTCACCCGGGGCAAAGGCGGCAGTTTCTTTTTTTTGTATGCCCTTTTAGGATGTCCCAGTGACTTTCTTGTCCCGCACTCTTAATGCTTCAGTGCCTCGTTAATGAGCATGTGCCCTATTATTTATTCTACTTTTAACCACCGTGATCGAGACGGTATGCGCCCACGGGCCAGACGTCCGCCTCGGTAGCGCAGTAGGCAGCGCGTCAGTCTCATAATCTGAAGGTCGTGAGTTCGATCCTCACCCGGGGCAAAGGCGGCAGTTTCTTTTTTTTTTGTATGCCCTTTTAGGATGTCCCAGTGACTTTCTTGTCCCGCACTCTTAATGCTTCAGTGAAAGCCTCGTTAATGAACATGTGCCCTATTATTTATTCTACTTTTAACCACCGTGATCGAGACGGTATGCGCCCACGGGCCAGACGTCCGCCTCGGTAGCGCAGTCATTCCACTTCCGGCCACGCTAGCGTACGGACGCGGAATGAAGGGCTCCGACGGAGCGGTATCAGCGGCCCCAGCGGGCCGCGGCAACAGGCCTTTTGACGCTGTTGAAGATTATCAGGTTATCCTGCCGAACCTGCCAACAGGAAAAATTGTGCTGAACACTGTTTTTATGCACGCCGACGTAAGTGCAAGGCCATATCGAGTCGAGGATTTCAGGGACACGTTGATTCATCTTGGGATGCTCGCTGACGTTGTCACGCTGGGGGCGTATCAGATGAATCACGTCTGGGCTATCACCTTGAAAGATGCCACCGCTACGGAGAAGCTGCTCGCCGCAAAGGACGTCAAGGTGAAAGACCGCAAGTGCCTTATTATTGACCCAAATGACCGTGGCGTTCGCTTCAAGATTCACTGGCTGCTTCATGGTGTGTCGGACGAAGACGTGCGAACCGCACTCTTGCCGTACGGGAAGGTCAGTGAAGTTTCTAGAGAACGTTGGCGTGCTCATGGCGTTGCAGACAAGGGCTCAACGACTCGAATGGTGACCTTGAAGTTGGGTCCTGGAGTCAAGATTGATGACCTTCCGCACCAAATCAAGGTGGCCGGTGAGCTTGCACTGATTGTTGTACCAGGCAGAGCCCCACTTTGCCTTCGGTGTAAATCTATTGGACACATCCGTAGGGAATGCCAGGTGCCACGTTGCACTATTTGCCATCGCTATGGCCATGAGGCAACCCAATGTGCGAAAAGTTACGCAAGCGCCGCCGGTTCCCTGAATCGCGTGGATACTTCGAACACCTTATGGACGAAGCGGATGCAGAAGAAACAGCGGCAGGAGTGGGACGCGAAGCCCCACCCACCGTTAAACCTTCTGAGTCGACCTCAGTAGAAGCGGCGGAGAAAAGCAAGGCATCTACCGAGCAGTGGCGACCGCTGACGGAGGCTGCTGATGCGAAGGTCCGCAAAAATAACGACCTTTCCGCTACACCGGATGACAACGACGGGAACAAGCCCGCGGACATAGACATTTCGGAGGCTTCGACTTCCAGTCCGTCAGCCAAGCGGGCTCATGAGGACACTGGCGAGGCAACAACGAACGACGACGGTGAAGGACAACCCCCGAGTAAGACGGCCCCCATTCGACGGCCCTCTTATCGACCTCGACCGAATCTGTCCACCAGCAAATCGGTGGCGGCAACACCGCCACCTGCGCCGACGTAATGCTAACGGCGCCATGGCTCAACGCCCTGGCATGCCCTTTTTTCCTGAGGTAAGCACCAAGTTCCCGGCCTCTCTTTCATATCGCAATGACCTTCCTTGCTAAATCACTACGCATCGCGACTCTTAACGTACGAGGCCTTGCGTCAAAAAGAAAACAGAGTCAGGTGTACCGTTTGGTGACCGAGAATGACCTCGACGTTGTAGCGATACAAGAGAGTAAAGTAGATGGTGAAGCAGAGACCGGGAACATGGTGCGGCGTTTCACGTCGGTCTATGATACCGTGGTTAGTCATGCTGTAGGAACATCGGCGGGCTGTTGCCTACTGCTGCGCCGTAGCTTGAGCCTATCGAGACGGGTAATAATTTGTTGTGACGAGCGTTTGATTGTTTATGATTTCCTTCTTGAGAATAAGGAGTGGCGTATTATTTGCGTGTATGCACCTAATAATGTAGAAGAAAGACGCTCCTTTTTTGAGCATGTTCGCCAATTCTGCGAATGCCAGAAGCTAGTCATTATTATCGGCGACTTCATCTGCGTACTATCTGCAGCAGATAAAACTAGCAGGAGGAATTTTAATGATGCAAGCACCAAAGCTCTTCGAGAAATAGTGAGTGATTTCTGCATTGAAGATGTAGGAAAATGTTTAGAAGGTGCATGTGCTGTACAATTAACTCATTACCAAGGATCGAGCCATGCCCGACTAGACAGAGCATACGTGTCTCTGGATATTTTACCATTTTGTCAGCAGTACCACGTTATGCCGGTCTGTTTCAGTGATCATTGCCTGGTTAAATTTACTATTGCTAATCGGGGGGAAACGCGAAATAAATTTCAATGGGAGTTATGGAAATTGAATAGCAAGCTGCTCAAAGACGAGGTCTTTGTGAAAGAAGCAATTGCAATACATAAGACACTGAATGTGGAAAGTAAATTGCTCATGGGGGAAAGGTGGGAATTCTTTAAAAATCAGATTAAAATGAAAGCACTGGAACGATCCAGCGCCGTCGCGAGAGAGGCAAGAGCTCAGGAAAACAGACTGCGTTCGAACCTTCAGATGCTTATCAATCAAGAAACTCGCAGACCTGGCGAATTCATCGAGGACATCAAGACTATAAAACGCAAGCTAGAATTTATCGACATGGAGCGATACCGCGGTGCTTTAGTTCGAGCAAGAGCTGAGAGGCTGATAAGCGGGGAAACGCCGACGAAAAGAGCGTTGGGTGAGGAAAAGTGGCATGCGCAAAAGAAACAAATAGTAGAAATCGAACGCGAAGGCGTAATCACTAAAGAAACAAACGAAATAGTTAAAACTTTTTCGGAGTACTATAGTGCATTGTTCGCTGGAAGCGTGGTTGACATCGAACTTTTCAAAAGCGAGTTCCTTGCCTTGATAGCACGGCTGGACAACGAAACGAAAGAACTCTTGGAGCAGCCTATCACTGTTGGCGAGGTGAACTGTGCTATAGAGAGCATGACTTGTGGAAAGTCGCCGTGCCCGGATGGCCTTGGTGCTTCGTTTTACAAAGCTTTCAAGAACGCCCTGTCGCCAATTCTGACAAATATTTATAATGAAGCTTACGAAACAAAGTCTCTACCCCCGTCCTTCACTACAGCGCACACGATACTAGTACCTAAAACGGACGATCCCGTAAAATTACGTAACGTAGCTGCTTACCGGCCTATCAGCTTAACTAATAGTGATTATAAAATTTTCATCAAAGTTTTAGCTCAAAGACTGCAAACTGTAATAACAGAGATAGTAGGGCCACACCAGACGTGTGGCATCAAAGGTCGTTCGATTAAAACGAATACAAGCATCGCCCGTTCTATCCTGGAATGCTGTGATGTGACAGGAGCGGGAGTTGCCATGCTACAGATAGACTTTCCCCATGACGTTCTGTGGTGCGTGCTAGACCATGTCAATGTAGGCCAGGTTATTAGAAATGGAGTCGCAATGGCGTACAGGTCGTGCACTACGCAGTTAATAGTGAATAAAGTGGTCAGTGAGCGTATACCAGTGCGACGATCTCGGCGTCAAGGGTGCCCTCTTTCAGCATTGCTTTTTGGTCTGTATGTTGAATCTTTTTCCCAGTGCATTATAAAGAGCGAACAGATACGCGGTTTTAAATTACAACAAGTAGAGGTGCGTTTGTTGGCCTACGCCGATGATATTGCCACATTTTGTACAGACTACGACAGCATTCTGCATGTTGCTAAAATGGTCAAGTCCTTTTGTATTGCAAGTGGAAGTGCCGTGAACTGGGGGAAGTGTCTCGGGTTCTGGCACGGTCAATGGCCGTCTACCCCAGACACGTTCGCCAAATTAAGGTTTGTTACCACTCCCGTTAAATATTTGGGTGTGCCGCTGAGCAATTATATTTACAGTGAACCACATTGGCATGATGAGATCGATAAACTACGAGAAAAAGCCAATAACTGGAACGGATGGAACCTGTCAGTCTTCGCTAAAGCTACAGTATGTAACTTATTCTTCATAAGTAAACTGAGGTATGTCATGCAAGTGATTCATTGCTCGAGAATGAATGTCCAAAAGCTCCACCGCATATTCGCAGTGTTTATTTGGGGCTCCACGTGGGAACGAGCTAGCAGAACAAATCTGTTTATGCAAGTCCGTAATGGTGGGATTGGTTTAAGCCATTTGTTCTTGCGCCAAGTATTCAATCGTTTTGTGTTCTTAAGGGATGTGGAACACCCCTTCCTGCAGACAATTTGCCAGCTGCGATTACGTCAGGCCTTACCTGACTACGTTGTTTCGACAGAACACATGCACGGAAGCATTCGCGGTTTCCTCAAAGAAGTAGTTATGCGTGCGCGCTTTTTGTTTACTCGTTTTGTGATGTAAGTAGGAAAAAGTTATACAGAGACCTGCGTGAAATGGTGCTGCCAATGCCACTATACAGAACTCAGTACAGTACAACAAAGGGAAAAGATGTTCTCAAGCGTGTAAAAAGAATGCCTGTGCCAGCAGGTGTGAAAACTTTCTTCTTTCGCTTACACACTGGCACGCTGACAGTGAAGACATGGATGGCCGAAAGGGGATTTTTCCTACCCTGGGGCGTACAGTGTGAAATATGTAAAAGAGATGAAACAATTGATCACGTGTTTTTAGAATGTTGGGATGCAGTGTTTCTGTGGGATATACTGCAGAGAACACTTAAGAAAGATTTTCCCCTGCACCCCCAAGGAATCAGGTTTTTGGCCATAGACAGTGATGGTGGCGTACCCTATGACTTGATTATGCTCTTTGTACTGCACAGTGTCTGGAGATGTCGTGTGGCAGTGCGAAATGTGGATGTTGGAGCAAGATCGGCAAGTGAATACTTTAAGGATAGCCTTCACAGATTTGTGAAAGAGCAGAAGTCCCAACCCAACGTACCGGAATGGTTGCCGAAAGTAGAATTGTTGTTGATTCAGCGCTATTTTTAGTACCACGTTCTCTAAGACCAGAGAACGTTTTTAACTGTTCACCCTTTGTTATATTATTGTTTTGTTAACCAATCTGTATGTACTGAAACTGAGAATAAAAAAAAAGAAAAAAAAGGGGTGTAGCTCAGTGGTAGAGCGCTCGCTTCGCATGTGAGAAGTCCCGGGTTCAAATCCCGGCACCTCCAGGACGATTGTCCTTTTTCTTGCTTTATTTTGTGCTAGTGTTCTGTCGATATGATGGTACGATGACTTGGCACTGCGCGTGTTACTGCGCAATTCTGTTCACTCATCGTAGGCCATTTTGTTAATAGAATAAATTTGCGCCTTTCCATGATAAGGCGAGAGCATAAAGGCGGGATGCCCAAATAATTGGATTTATTGAGAAGCAATTACATATTTTATTGTTACATATAAAGCCAAATGAGCAGGAAAGAACGCGTTATTAAACTTACCTGTCGTGGCGGGGGTGTAGCTCATTCTACTTCCGGGCGCGCCAGCGAACGGACGCAGAATGAACGGCTCCGATGGAGCGGCGATAGCGGCCCGTGCCGGCCGCGGTAACAGGACCACCGTCGACGAAGATAAGGAATACGAAATCGTGCTGCCTACTTTGCCCACCGGTCGTGTTGTTAACAACACGTTGTTCCTGCACGGAGACGTTAGTGAGAGGCCCTACAGGGTCGAAGACTTTCGAGACGCCCTTGTCACAGCTGGTGTGCTCCCCGACATTGTGGCGTTGGGGGCGTACCAGATAAACCATGTCTGGGCGGTGACCCTCAACACCGGAGAAGCCACGAAGAAAGTGGCTGCGCTGAAGGAGCTGAAGGTGAAAGGGCGCCGCTGTGTTATTTTCGACCCTGAAGACCAGCAGGTGAAACATCGCCTGCATTGGCTGCTCTATGGCGTGCAGGACGACGATATCCGGACAGCTTTCGCAGTGTTCGGGAACGTCACCGAGGTGACGCGAGAGCGTTGGCGCGTCCGAGGCATGCGGGCAAGGGCTCAACCACTAGAAGCGTTCTCCTCAAGTTGAAGCCTGGCCTTAAGGTGGACGACCTGCCACACCAGGTTAGGGTCGCCGGCGAGTTGGCCCTCGTGGTAGTGCCCGGGAGGGCGATGCAATGCCTGCGTTGCCACGGCACGGGTCATGTTCGCCGAGACTGCAAGGTGCCCCGCTGTTCGAAGTGCAGGCGCTATGGACACGCGGACGCGGACTGCGTCCGTACCTACGCGTCGGCTACCGGGATTCCAAGAGCGGACGACAACGACGAACTTATGGACGTCGCCGAGGCTGAGGAGGCAGCGAGGGGAACCGAGGAGGCAGGAAAGCGGGCGGGGTCACAGGATACGACGGCGACTTCCGGCAGTGACGCCCCGAAAGCGGACTGTCCTGGGGTCCAACTAAGTGCTGGTGACTCGTGTCGGTCAACGGGCAACGAGCCGTCATTACAGGTCCTGCCTGCAGCGTCGTCGGGAGGCCACACCGGCAAAGGTGTCGTTCCAGCACAGCAACGGGCGACGGTAGACTCGGCTGGGTCAACCGAGACGACTGGGAAGGCTACGGACAGTCAACCAGCTGCCAAGGTCGGCGACTTTAAGACCTCGAAGGAGCCACAGCCGGAGAAGAGTGGCGTCCACACGCCTATCAATGCCGCCGCCGCGTCGAAGCGTCCCCTCCCCGTGACCAGCAGCGACGGAACCCAACCGCCGACGCCCGGCGTAGAGGAACCCCCGGCAAAGTCAGCCCAAGTACGGCGGTCGTCTCTGCGACCACGCCCGAACGGGTCTTCCGAGAAGCGTTGCAGCAACGCGGAGCCCGTAGGGCAAGTCCACGTACCGGCGCCGGATGGTAGCGCCGGCGATGGCATCGTCTAGCCACGTGCTGGACGCGAGAGGTAGGCACCATGCTGTTGGTCTCTTTTCATTTCGTTAAAATGGCGCCTGTCTGCCCGTTAAAAGTCGCGACGATAAATGTTAGAGGACTGGCAGGCAAAAAAAAAACAAAGCCAGCTTTACCGACTTGTAACAGAACGAGAGATAGACGTTCTGGCAGTCCAGGAAACGAAAGTCGATGGAGAAGAAGAGACCGGCAGCATGGTGCAACGTTTCACGTCTAGATTTTTTGTCGTAGTCAGTCATGCAGTGGGCACATCGGCCGGATGCTTACTTTTTGTTAAGAAGTTGCCGGGGCTTCAGGTGAACGCCCATTATTCGTGTGCGTCGGGCCGGTGTGTCTTTCTCGACTGCTCGATTTACAACACCGCATGGCGTATTGTTTGCGTATACGCGCCCAATAAGATGGAAGAGAGGGCCTTGTTTTTTCAAGGCATAGAAGAACGGCTGTGTTCAGGAAGGCAGCTAATCATGCTTGGTGATTTCAACTGTGTCCTCAGTGCGCACGATAAGACGAGCACTCGTGCATTTAGGGATAGGAGCACTGAAACCCTGACGCGGATTGTTGAAAACTGGGATCTGGAGGATGTTGCAGATACTTTCCAAAGTAAGAGTGCCGTAAAGTACACTCGATTCGAAGGTACAAGCCACGCAAGACTCGACCGTATTTACGTATCTGTCGACATCCTTCCGGAATGTACCAGTTACGAAGTAGTACCGGTGTCTTTTTCTGATCACTGTTCAGTGCTCTATAGCATGTTCAAAGCGAAGTAAATCCTTCTCGTGGGATTTATGGAAACTCAATAATAAGCTTCTCCAAGACGAACTTTTTAATTTGACAGTTAGGGAGGAAATTGGCAAACTAGACCCCAGCAAAAACCTGCACATTTGGCAACAGTGGGAACTGGGTAAAGAAACTTTAAAAATAAAAGCAATTGATAGGGCTACGCGTATTCGATATGACAAGAAAAGAAAAGAGGCTGAGTTAAAAGCGCTTCTCGATAAGCTACTCAAGCAGGAATGCCGAGCCCCAGGAAAGTGGATCGAAGATATTAGAAAAGTAAAGCAAAATATGGAGCAACTGGATGAGCAGCGTTATCGGGGTGCGCTTGTGAGGGCAAGGGCAGAGGACACAGCTGCAGGAGAAGCGCCAACGAAACACGCGCTTGGCTTGGAAAAAGCACGAGCCGAAAGGAACCACATACAGGGAATAGAATGGGGTGGTACCTTAACAAAAGACACAGACGGCATAAAAAGGGCTTTTACGGAGCATTATCGGGCGCTATTCGCATTGCATGACGTCTACTTAGATCAATTCAAAAGCGAGTATCTGCCTGCTATGCCCCGCTTGGATGACGAAAGGAAGGAAAGTTTGGAACGGACGATAACAGAAACCGAAGTCGAGGAAGCTATCGACAAGTTAAACCCCGGCAAATCACCTGGACCTGATGGATTTACCGCCGCCTTTTATAAAGAGTTTAAGAATGAAATTAGCCCTATCTTGTCGGTTATCTTTAATGAAGCGTACAGATTAAATACACTTCCTCCGTCATATAGGTCATCGCACACTGTACTCATACCAAAATCTGAGGACCCGGAAAAACAGAAACTTGTTTCAGCCTATAGACCAATAGCACTGACGAGCGTCGAGTATAAAATCTACATGAAGGTGTTAGCTCGAAGACTACATACCGTGATTCAGGAAATAGTCGGGCCTCATCGAACATGCGGAATCAAAGGGCGATCTATTGTCACAAACATTCATAAAGCGCGCAGCATTCTCGAGTGTTGTGATTATTCATTGGAACGGGTTGCCATCCTGCAGATTGATTTTGAAAAAGCTTTTGATTGTGTGGACCATAGGATTTTGTTTGCCGTTTTGAACCATATCAACATAGGTTCCGTTATCTGCGAGGGTGTTGCCCTGGCGTACGAAAAGTGCACGACTAGATTGATTGTAAATAAGAGTCTGGGGGCCCCCATTAGCGTGCAACGTTCGGTACGTCAGGGTTGCCCCCTCAGCCCCTTGTTATTTTGCATTTATATTGAAACACTGCGCTTGAGTATAAGCACTAACAGTAGAATCAATGGTTTTCTGTTATTGTCAGCCCAAGTAAAGCTCCTTGCGTATGCAGACGCTGTAGCTATTTATACAAGAGACGAACGCAGCGTAATTCAGACAGTCGATACTGTGCGCAAATTCAGCCAAATTACAGGAAGTGGGGTTAACTGGTCTAAGTGCCTCGGGCTCTGGCATGGATCGTGGCCAATTAAGCCAGACCACTTTGCTAACGTGCCTTGGGCGACGACCCCAGGCAAGTACTTGGGCGTTCCACTCGACTGCTATCGCGACAGCGATCAGTATTGGAAAGGGCAGGCTAAAGACACACAGGAGAAAGCGGAAAAGTGGAAAGGAGCCACATTATCGATCTTTGCCAGAGCCACCGTTTCCAACCTGTTCTTTATCAGCAAGCTCTGGTATGTCATGCAGGTGTTGCATTGTTCCCGGACAAATGTGCAGAAGTTCCACAGAATATTTGCGATATTTGTCTGGGCTTCTGGATGGGAACGATGCAGTCGTACGAACCTATTTCGACGGGTAAAAGACGTAAAAGACGGGGGGCTCCGACTGGGCCACCTCTTCTTGCGCCAGCTAGTTAACCGGTTTGTTTTTTAGGGATGTAACAGATCCGTTCCTGCTCACACTATGTCAATTGCGACTGTGTAGAGCACTCCCCAAATACGTTGTGTCAACCGAAGATTGTATAGGAGGGATCGGGGGTTATTATAAGGAAATTGTGCCCAGTGTAAGATTCCTTAGTGTACGCTTTTCACGAGAGTACCTTTCTCATGTCAAAAGGAAAGAACTTTATTTTGCATTATGTGATGTTGTTTTTCCAGTGCCGCTGTACCGATCATTGTACAGTGGAGGCCCAGGCAGCAATGTTTTAAAGAGGGTCAAAAAATGCATGTACAGCCGGGAACCAAAACATTTTTCTTTACACTGCATTCGGGAACATTACCAGTTAAAATTTTTTTTGGAGGGAAAGGGATGTTTTTTGCCTTGGGGTACGCATTGTTTAATCTGTAAGTCGTCGGAAACCATAGATCACGTCTTTTTACATTGTTGGGAGGGGGTTTATTTTTGGGACGTATTACAGAGAACAGTCAAAAAAGAATTACCGCTGCACCCGTATGGCATCCGGTTTTTCTGCGTAAAGAATGAAGACGGCGTTCCGTTCGACGCAATTATGCTCCTGGGCCTCCACTCTTTGTGGAGATCGCGAATGGCAGGCTACCACTTTGACAAAGATGCGCGGCCTGCACGAGCGTATTTCAGAGAGAGCATGCATTGGTTTCTAGAAATACATAAAGCGGCACCGGAACCACCCGAGTGGCTCTCAAGACTAGAGCCGCTGGTGACTTTACCTGAATTTTAATATGACGACACCAGCCTGACGCTGGTTGACAACAAAGTCGCCGTATGCACTTTGTACATTGGTTCCTTTTATGACAAGTGTTGATTGTACTATATGTTGTGTACCTAAGACAGGTAATAAAAAAGCGGGGGTGTAGCTCAGTGGTAGAGCGCTCGCTTTGCATGTGAGAAGTCCCGGGTTCAAACCCCGGCACCTCCAGGACGATCGTCCTTTTTTTGTTTTATTTTGTGCTAGTGTTCTGTCGATATGATTGTACGATGACTCGGCACTGCGCGTGTAAGATCGCAGTTCTGTTCAGACATAGTCGCAATTTTGTTAATGGAATAAGTTGGCGCATTTCCGTGATAAGGCAAAGAGCATAAAGCCGCGATGCCCAAATAATTGGATTGAATCAGAAGCAATTACATATTTTATTATTATTAATAAAGACAAATGAGCAGGAAAGAACGCGTTATTAAACTTACCTGTCGTGGCGGCGGTGTAGCTAGTGGTAGAGCGCTCGCTTTGCATGTGAGAATTCCCGGGTTCAAATCCCGGCACCTCCAGGACGATTGTCCTTTTTTTGCTTTATTTTGTGCTAGTGTTCTGTCGATATGATGGTACGATGACTCGGCACTGCGCGTGTAAGATCGCAGTTCTGTTCAGACATCGTCGCCATTTTGTTAATGGAATAAATTGGCCCATTTCCGTGATAAGTCAAAGAGGATAAAGCCGCGATGCCCAAATAATTGGACTGAATGAGAAGCAATTACATATTTTATTATTATTAATAAAGACAAATGAGCAGGAAAGAACGCGTTATTAAACTTGCGTGTCTGTCGGGGGTGTAGCTCTTATTCTACTTCCGGCCGCGCCAGCGAACGGACGAACAATGAACGGCTCCGATGGAGCGGCGATAGCGGCCCGTTCCGGCCGCGGTAACAGGATCACCGTCGACGACGATAAGGATTACGAGATTGTACTGCCTACTTTGCCCACCGGTCGTGTTGTTAACAACACCTTGTTCTTGCACGGAGACGTGCGTGAGAGGCCCTACAGGGTCGAAGACTTCCGAGACGCCCTTGTCACTGCTGGTGTGCTCCCCGACGTGCTGGCGCTGGGGGCGTACCAGATTAACCATATCTGGGCGGTCACCCTGAACACCGGAGAAGCCACAAAGAAACTCGCCGCCATGAAGGAGTTGAAGGTGTAAGGGCGTCGGTGTGTCATTTTCGACCCCGAAGACCAAAGGTCTAACTTCGCCTGCACTGGCTGCTCTACGGCGTGCTAGACGAAGACATTCGGACAGCTTTCGCGGCGTTCGTGAACGTAACCGAAGTGACGCGCGAGCGTTGGCGTGTCCAAGGCATGCGAGAAAAGGGCTCAACCACGAGGAGCGTGCTACTCAAATTGAAGCCTGGTCTCAAGGTTGACGACCTGCCCCACCAGGTTCGTGTCGCCGGCGAGTTGGCCCTCGTGGTGGTTCCCGGGCGAGCAATGCAGTGCCTGCGCTGCCATGAAAGGGGCACGTACGCCGTGACTGCAGGGTGCCTCGGTGTTCGAAGTGCCGGCGCCAAGGACATGCTGACGCAGACTGTGTCCGTACCTACGCGTCGGCGACCGGACTGCCTAGGGCGGAGGAACACGAGGAGCTCATGCACGTAGCCGAGGCTGAGGAGGCAGCCAGGGGAACCGATGAGACCGGAAAGCGGGCGGGGCCAAAGGACACGTTGTTTCTTTCCGGTGGTGAGGCCCCGAAATGGGATGGCCGGGAGGAAAAAGAAGTGGCAGGGGACTCGTCTGCCTCTCTGCCTCGAAGGGCAACGAGCCGAAAAAACAGGCGCTGACTGCGTCTGCTGGAGCCGACCACCACAGGCTTACCGAACCGACGCACCAAGGGGCGACGGGTGATTTGGAAAGGTCGAGCGATACGGCTGGGAAGGAGACGGAGAGCTCGCCAGGAACCACCTGCGGCGAGCACAAAAGCCGCAGCGAGCCACAGGCAGAGAAGGGGGGCGTCCGGACGCCTACCAATGCCGCCGCGGCGTCGAAGCGCCCGCACCCCCAGACCAGCAACGACGGCACCCAGCCGAGGGCGCCTGGCATCGAGGAACCCCCGGCAAGGACAACCCAAGTACGGCGGTCGTCTCTGCGACCGCGCCCAAACGTCCCGTCCGACAAGCGAGGCGGCAACGCCGAGCCAGTCGGGCAAGTTCATGTACCGGCGCCGGACGGCACCGCCGGCGATGGCATCGTCTAGCCACGCGCTAGACGTGAGAGGTAAGCACAGTGCTGCTGGTCTCTTTTTCGTTTCGTTAAAATGGCTCCTGCATGTCCGTTAAAAGTTGCCACCATAAATGTGAGAGGACTGGCAGGAAAAAGGAAGCAAAGCCAGCTTTATCGACTTTTAACGGAACGCGACATAGATGTGCTGGCGGTGCAGGAAACGAAAGTTGATGGCGAAGAAGAGACCGGCAGCATGGTGCGGCGTTTCACGTCTAGGTTTTTTGTTGTAGTCAGCCGCGCATTGGGCACGTCGGCTGGCTGCGTACTTTTTGTGAAGAAGTTGCCGATGCTCCAAGTGAGCGGACATTTTTCCTATCCGAAGGGTCGGTGTGTGGCTCTCGATGTTTCTTTGAACAATGTCGAGTGGCGTATCGTGTGTGTGTACGCGCCCAACAAGGTAGAAGAAAGGGTCCTGTTTCTTCACGGCCTTGAACAACAACTATGTGCAGAAAGGCAGACAATATTGTTGGGCGACTTTAACTGTGTACTCAGCGCACGCGATAAGAGGAGCACGCGGGGCTTCAGAGAAAGGAGCACTGATGTCCATATGCAGAGTGTCGAGAACTGGGATCTTGAGGATGTCGCAGAATGTCTTCAATATACGAGTGCGATTAAGTACACGCGTTTCGAAGGGCCTAGTTATGCGAGACTTGACCGCATTGATGTATCCGTTGACATCCTGCCGGCATGTACTAGTTATGCTGTTCTCCCGGTGTCGTTTTCAGACAACTGCTTAGTGGAATGCTCTATCGGAAATAATAAGCGAACCAACTCTTTCTCGTGGGAAACATGGAAATTAAATAGGAAGCTGCTGGAGGAAGAAGAATTTAATTCAAGTGTAATCGAGGAAATTGGCAAATTAGAACCAAGCAAAAGTCTCCATATTTGGCAACAGTGGGTGCTGTGTAAAGAAACTATAAAATTAAAAGCAATTGACAGGGCAACGCGCATTCGGTACGACCAGAGAAAGAAAGAAACGGAAATGAAAGAGCTTCTTGATAAGCTACTAAAGCATGAATGCCGAGCCCCCGGCAAATGGACAGAAGACATAAGAAAAATAAAACAAAATATAGAGCAGCTGGACGAACAGCGTTATCGGGGTGCGCTTGTGAGGGCAAGGGCAGAGGACACCGCTGCAGGCGAAATGCCATCGAAACGGGCCTTAGGCTTGGAAAAAGCACGTGCCGAAAAGAACCACGTACGCGAGATAGAATGGGGCGGTACCGTATAAACGGACACAGAGGGTATCACGAGAGTATTTACTGAACATTATCGGAAGCTGTTTGCAATGCACGACATCGACTTTCAACATTTCAAGGATGAATTTCTGCCCGTATTACCCCGTCTGGACGACGAAAGAAAAGAGAGTTTGGAGCGTGAAATAACAGTTACTGAAATTGAGGATGCCATAGACAAGCTAAACCCTGGAAAGTAGCCTGGACCGGACGGATTCACTGCCGCGTTTTATAAAGTATTCAAACATGACATTAGCCCTATCCTGACAGTAATATTTAATGAAGCATATAAATTAAATACGTTGCCTCCATCATACAGGTCATCCCATACCGTTCTCGTACCTAAAACCGAGGATGTATATAAACTAAGATCTGTATCAGCATATCGACCCATAGCCCTAACAAATGTAGAGTACAAAATCTACATGAAAGTATTGGCTCGCAGGTTGCAGACTGCGATACAGGACAACGTCGGGCCCCACCAAACATGTGGTATTAAAGGGCGATCCATTGTTCTGAATATTCACAAAGCGCAAAGCATTCTCGAGTGCTGTGATTACTCTGATGATCGGGTCGCTATTTTACAGATTGACCTTGAAAAAGCTTTCGACTTTGTTGATCACAGAATTTTGTTTGCTGTTTTAAATCATGTTAACCTTGGTTCTGTTATATGTGAGGGAGTGGCCCTGGCGTACCGAAACTGCACGACGAGGTTGATTGTAAATAAGAGTCTGGGGGCCCGCATTAACGTGCAGCGTTCGGTTCGTCAGGGTTGCCCCCTAAGCCCTCTGTTATTTTGTAATTATATAGAAACTCTGTACATGAAAATAATTAATAACAATAGCATCCTTGGTTTCCAGTTGCAAGCAGTCGAACTGAAGCTGTTAGCATATGCAGATGACATTGCTATTTTCACAAGGGATCGGAAGAGTATAGCGCAGGCCGTCTAAACAGTGCGTGAATTCAGCAAGGCTACGGGGAGTGGCGTGAACTGGTCCAAGAGCCTCGGGCTCTGGCATGGATCGTGGCCATCGAAGCCGGACCACTTTGCTAACGTGCCTTGGGTGACGACCCCAGGCAAGTACTTGGGCGTTCCGCTCGACTGTTATCGCGACAGCGATCAGTATTGGAAAGGGCAGGCTAAAGAAACACAGGAGAAAGCGGAGAAGTGGAAAGGGGCCGCCTTGTCGATCTTTGCCAGAGCCACCGTTTGCAACCTGTTCTTTATCGGCAAGCTCTGGTACGTCATGCAGGTGTTGCATTGTTCCCGGACAAATGTGCAGAAGTTCCACGGAATATTTGCTATATTTGTCTGGGCTTCTGGATGGGAACGATGCAGTCGTACGAACTTGTTTCGACGGGTAAAAGACGGGGGGCTCGGACTGGGCCACCTTTTCTTGCGCCAGCTAGTTAACCGATTTTTGTTTTTTAGGGATGTGACAGATCCGTTTCTGCGCACACTATGTCAATTGCGACTGGGTAGAGCACTCCCCTATTATGTTGTGTCAACCGAAGATTGTGTGGGAGGGATCGGAGGTTATTTTAAGGAAATTGTGTCCAGTGTAAGATTCCTCTGTGTACGGTTTTCGCGAGAGTACCTTTCTCATGTCAAACAAAAGGAACTTTATTTTGCATTGTGTGATGTAGTTTTTCCAGTGCCCCTGTACCGGTTATTGTACAGTGGAGGCCCAGATAGCGATGTCTTAAAGAGGGTTAAGAAAATGCATGTGATGCCGGGAACCAAAACTTTTTTCTTTAAATTGCATACCGAAACATTGCCTGTTAAAACATTTTTGGAGAAAAGGGGATGCTTTCTGCCTTGGGGTACGCATTGTATTATTTGTAAGCTGCCAGAAACCATAGATCATGCCTTTTTACATTGTTGGGAGGGTGTTTATTTTTTGGGATGTGCTACAGAGAGCTATTCAGAAAGATCTTCCTTTGGACCCATAGGGCATTAGGTTTTTGAGAGTAAAGAACGAAGATGGCGTACCATTTGACGCGATCATGCTCCTGGGCCTTCACTCTTTGTGGCGTTCCAGAATGGCAGGTCAGCATTTCGACAAGGATGCGCGGCCTGCCCGAGCTCATTTCAGAGAGTGTGTGCACTGGTTCCTGGAGATTCATAAAGCGGCACAGGAACCACCCGACTGGCTCTCAAGATTAGAGCCACTTGTAACTACCAGCACGTTGCTGGTTGATATCTGTCACCTCATGTAGAGTGTACATAGTGTAGTTTCAAAGCAGTGTTGTCTGTGTAATGTTTTTGTACCAAAGCCAGGTAATAAAGAAAAAAAAATGTCGGGGGTGTAGCTCAGTGGTAGAGCGCTCGCTTCGCATGTGAGAAGTCCCGGGTTCAAACCCCGGCACCTCCAGGATGATCGTCCTTTTTTTGCTTTATTTTGTGCTAGCGTTTTGTCGATATGATGGTACAATGACTCGGCACTGCGCGGGTAAGATCGCAGTTCTGTTCAGACATCGTCGCCATTTTGTTAATGGAATAAATTGGCGCATTTCCGTGATAACTCAAAGAGCATAAAGCCGCGATGCCCAAATAATTGGATTGAATGAGAAGCAATTACATATTTTATTATTATTAGTAAAGACAAATGAGCAGGAAAGAACGCGTTATTACACTTACCTGTCGTGTCGGTGGTGTAGCTCAGTGGTAGAGCGCTCGCTTCGCATGTGAGAAGTCCCCGGTTCAAACCCCGGCACCTCCAGGACGATCGTTCTTTTTTTGCTTTATTTTGTGCTAGTGTTTTGTCGATGATGGTACGATGACTCGGCACTGCGCGTGTAAGATCGCAGTTCTGTTCAGACATCGTCGCAATTTTGTTAATGGAATAAATTGGCGCATTTCCGTGATAAGGCAAAGAGCATAAAGTCGCGATGCCCAAATAATTGGATTGAATGAAAAGCAATTACATATATTATTATTATTAATAAAGACAAATGAGAAGGAAAGAACGCGCTATTAAACTTACCTGTCGTGGCGGGGGTGTAGCTCAGTGGTAGAGCGCTCGCTTCGCATGTGAGAATTCCCGGGTTCAAACCCCGGCACTTCCAGGACGATCGTCCTTTTCTTGCTTTATTTTGTGCTAGTGTTTTGTCGATATGATGGTACGATGACTCAGCACTGCGCGTGTAAGATCGCAGTTCTGTTCAGACATCGTCGCCATTTTGTTAATGGAATAAATTGGCGCATTTCCGTGATAAGGCAAAGAGCATAAAGCCGCGATGCCCAAATAATTGGATTGAATGAGAAGCAATTACATATTTTATTATTGTTAATAAAGACAAATGAGCAAGAAAGAACGCGTTATTACACTTACCTGTCGTGTCGGGGGTGTAGCTCAGTGGTAGAGCGCTCGCTTCGCATGTGAGAAGTCCCGGGTTCAAACCCCGGCACTTCCAGGACGATCGTCCTTTTCTTGCTTTATTTTGTGCTAGTGTTTTGTCGATGATGGTACGATGACTCGGCACTGCGCGTGTAAGATCGCAGTTCTGTTCAGACATCGTCGCAATTTTGTTAATGGAATAAATTGGCGCATTTCCGTGATAAGGCAAAGAGCATAAAGCCGCGATGCCCAAATAATTGGATTGAATGAGAAGCAATTACATATTTTATTATTGTTAATAAAGACAAATGAGCAGGAAAGAACGCGTTATTACACTTACCTGTCGTGTCGGGGGTGTAGCTCAGTGGTAGAGCGCTCGCTTCGCATGTGAGAATTCCCGGGTTCAAACCCCGGCACTTCCAGGACGATCGTCCTTTTCTTGCTTTATTTTGTGCTAGTGTTTTGTCGATGATGGTACGATGACTCGGCACTGCGCGTGTAAGATCGCAGTTCTGTTCAGACATCGTCGCAATTTTGTTAATGGAATAAATTGGCGCATTTCCGTGATAAGGCAAAGAGCATAAAGCCGCGATGCCCAAATAATTGGATTGAATGAGAAGCAATTACATATTTTATTATTGTTAATAAAGACAAATGAGCAGGAAAGAACGCGTTATTACACTTACCTGTCGTGTCGGGGGTGTAGCTCAGTGGTAGAGCGCTCGCTTCGCATGTGAGAATTCCCGGGTTCAAACCCCGGCACTTCCAGGACGATCGTCCTTTTCTTGCTTTATTTTGTGCTAGTGTTTTGTCGATGATGTACGATGACTCGGCACTGCGCGTGTAAGATCGCAGTTCTGTTCAGACATCGTCGCCATTTTGTTAATGCAATAAATTGGCGCATTTCCGTGATAAGGCAAAGAGCATAAAGCCGCGATGCCCAAATAATTGGATTGAATGAGAAGCAATTACATATTTTATTATTATTAATAAAGACAAATGAGCAGGAAAGAACGCGTTATTAAACTTACCTGTCGTGTCGGGGGTGTAGCTCAGTGGTAGAGCGCTCGCTTCGCATGTGAGAATTCCCGGGTTCAAACCCCGGCACCTCCAGGACGATCGTCCTTTTCTTGCTTTATTTTGTGCTAGTGTTTTGTCGATGATGGTACGATGACTCGGCACTGCGCGTGTAAGATCGCAGTTCTGTTCAGACATCGTCGCCATTTTGTTAATGGAATAAATTGGCGCATTTCCGTGATAAGGCAAAGAGCATAAAGCCGCGATGCCCAAATAATTGGATTGAATGAGAAGCAATTACATATTTTATTATTATTAATAAAGACAAATGAGCAGGAAAGAACGCGTTATTAAACTTACCTGTCGTGGCGGGGGTGTAGCTCAGTGGTAGAGCGCTCGCTTCGCATGTGAGAATTCCCGGGTTCAAACCCCGGCACTTCCAGGACGATCGTCCTTTTCTTGCTTTATTTTGTGCTAGTGTTTTGTCGATGATGGTACGATGACTCGGCACTGCGCGTGTAAGATCGCAGTTCTGTTCAGACATCGTCGCAATTTTGTTAATGGAATAAATTGGCGCATTTCCGTGATAAGGCAAAGAGCATAAAGCCGCGATGCCCAAATAATTGGATTGAATGAGAAGCAATTACATATTTTATTATTATTAATAAAGACAAATGAGAAGGAAAGAACGCGCTATTAAACTTACCTGTCGTGGCGGGGGTGTAGCTCAGTGGTAGAGCGCTCGCTTCGCATGTGAGAATTCCCGGGTTCAAACCCCGGCACTTCCAGGACGATCGTCCTTTTCTTGCTTTATTTTGTGCTAGTGTTTTGTCGATGATGGTACGATGACTCGGCACTGCGCGTGTAAGATCGCAGTTCTGTTCAGACATCGTCGCAATTTTGTTAATGGAATAAATTGGCGCATTTCCGTGATAAGGCAAAGAGCATAAAGCCGCGATGCCCAAATAATTGGATTGAATGAGAAGCAATTACATATTTTATTATTATTAGTAAAGACAAATGAGCAGGAAAGAACGCGTTATTACACTTACCTGTCGTGTCGGGGGTGTAGCTCAGTGGTAGAGCGCTCGCTTCGCATGTGAGAATTCCCGGGTTCAAACCCCGGCACTTCCAGGACGATCGTCCTTTTCTTGCTTTATTTTGTGCTAGTGTTTTGTCGATGATGGTACGATGACTCGGCACTGCGCGTGTAAGATCGCAGTTCTGTTCAGACATCGTCGCCATTTTGTTAATGGAATAAATTGGCGCATTTCCGTGATAAGGCAAAGAGCATAAAGCCGCGATGCCCAAATAATTGGATTGAATGAGAAGCAATTACATATTTTATTATTGTTAATAAAGACAAATGAGCAGGAAAGAACGCGTTATTACACTTACCTGTCGTGTCGGGGGTGTAGCTCAGTGGTAGAGCGCTCTTTTCGCATGTGAGAATTCCCGGGTTCAAACCCCGGCACTTCCAGGACGATCGTCCTTTTCTTGCTTTATTTTGTGCTAGTGTTTTGTCGATGATGGTACGATGACTCGGCACTGCGCGTGTAAGATCGCAGTTCTGTTCAGACATCGTCGCCATTTTGTTAATGCAATAAATTGGCGCATTTCCGTGATAAGGCAAAGAGCATAAAGCCGCGATGCCCAAATAATTGGATTGAATGAGAAGCAATTACATATTTTATTATTGTTAATAAAGACAAATGAGCAGGAAAGAACGCGTTATTACACTTACCTGTCGTGTCGGGGGTGTAGCTCAGTGGTAGAGCGCTCGCTTCGCATGTGAGAATTCCCGGGTTCAAACCCCGGCACTTCCAGGACGATCGTCCTTTTCTTGCTTTATTTTGTGCTAGTGTTTTGTCGATGATGCTACGATGACTCGGCACTGCGCGTGTAAGATCGCAGTTCTGTTCAGACATCGTCGCCATTTTGTTAATGCAATAAATTGGCGCATTTCCGTGATAAGGCAAAGAGCATAAAGCCGCGATGCCCAAATAATTGGATTGAATGAGAAGCAATTACATATTTTATTATTATTAGTAAAGACAAATGAGCAGGAAAGAACGCGTTATTACACTCACCTGTCGTGTCGGGGGTGTAGCTCAGTGGTAGAGCGCTCGCTTCGCATGTGAGAATTCCCGGGTTCAAACCCCGGCACTTCCAGGACGATCGTCCTTTTCTTGCTTTATTTTGTGCTAGTGTTTTGTCGATGATGGTACGATGACTCGGCACTGCGTGTGTAAGATCGCAGTTCTGTTCAGACATCGTCGCCATTTTGTTAATGCAATAAATTGGCGCATTTCCGTGATAAGGCAAAGAGCATAAAGCCGCGATGCCCAAATAATTGGATTGAATGAGAAGCAATTACATATTTTATTATTGTTAATAAAGACAAATGAGCAGGAAAGAACGCGTTATTACACTTACCTGTCGTGTCGGGGGTGTAGCTCAGTGGTAGAGCGCTCGCTTCGCATGTGAGAATTCCCGGGTTCAAATCCCGGCACTTCCAGGACGATCGTCCTTTTCTTGCTTTATTTTGTGCTAGTGTTTTGTCGATGATGGTACGATGACTCGGCACTGCGCGTGTAAGATCGCAGTTCTGTTCAGACATCGTCGCCATTTTGTTAATGCAATAAATTGGCGCATTTCCGTGATAAGGCAAAGAGCATAAAGCCGCGATGCCCAAATAATTGGATTGAATGAGAAGCAATTACGTATTTTATTATTGTTAATAAAGACAAATGAGCAGGAAAGAACGCGTTATTAAACTTACCTGTCGTGGCGGGGGTGTAGCTCAGTGGAAGAGCGCTCGCTTCGCATGTGAGAAGTCCCGGGTTCAAACCCCGGCACCTCCAGGACGATCGTCCTTTGTTTGCTTTATTTTGTGCTAGTGTTCTGTCGATATGATGGTACAATGACTCGGCACTGCGCGGGTAAGATCGCAGTTCTGTTCAGACATCGTCGCCATTTTGTTAATGGAATAAATTGGCGCATTTCCGTGATAACTCAAAGAGCATAAAGCCGCGATGCCCAAATAATTTGATTGAATGAGAAGCAATTACATATTTTATTATCATTAGTAAAGACAAATGAGCAGGAAAGAACGCGTTATTACACTTACCTGTCGTGTCGGGGGTGTAGCTCAGTGGAAGAGCGCTCGCTTCGCATGTGAGAAGTCCCGGGTTCAAACCCCGGCACCTCCAGGACGATCGTCCTTTGTTTGCTTTATTTTGTGCTAGTGTTCTGTCGATATGATGGTACAATGACTCGGCACTGCGCGGGTAAGATCGCAGTTCTGTTCAGACATCGTCGCCATTTTGTTAATGGAATAAATTGGCGCATTTCCGTGATAACTCAAAGAGCATAAAGCCGCGATGCCCAAATAATTGGATTGAATGAGAAGCAATTACATATTTTATTATTATTAGTAAAGACAAATGAGCAGGAAAGAACGCGTTATTACACTTACCTGTCGTGTCGGGGGTGTAGCTCAGTGGTAGAGCGCTCGCTTCGCATGTGAGAAGTCCCGGGTTCGAACCCCGGCACCTCCAGGACGATCGTCCTTTGTTTGCTTTATTTTGTGCTAGTGTTCTGTCGATATGATTGTACGATGACTCGGCACTGCGCGTGTAAGATCGCAGTTCTGTTCAGACATCGTCGCAATTTTGTTAATGGAATAAATTGGCGCATTTCCGTGATAAGGCAAAGAGCATAAAGCCGCGATGCCCAAATAATTGGATTGAATGAGAAGCAATTACATATTTTATTATTATTAATAAAGACAAATGAGAAGGAAAGAACGCGCTATTAAACTTACCTGTCGTGGCGGGGGTGTAGCTCAGTGGTAGAGCGCTCGCTTCGCATGTGAGAATTCCCGGGTTCAAACCCCGGCACTTCCAGGACGATCGTCCTTTTCTTGCTTTATTTTGTGCTAGTGTTTTGTCGATGATGGTACGATGACTCGGCACTGCGCGTGTAAGATCGCAGTTCTGTTCAGACATCGTCGCAATTTTGTTAATGGAATAAATTGGCGCATTTCCGTGATAAGGCAAAGAGCATAAAGCCGCGATGCCCAAATAATTGGATTGAATGACAAGCAATTACATATTTTATTATTATTAGTAAAGACAAATGAGCAGGAAAGAACGCGTTATTACACTTACCTGTCGTGTCGGGGGTGTAGCTCAGTGGTAGAGCGCTCGCTTCGCATGTGAGAAGTCCCGGGTTCAAACCCCGGCACCTCCAGGACGATCGTCCTTTGTTTGCTTTATTTTGTGCTAGTGTTCTGTCGATATGATTGTACGATGACTCGGCACTGCGCGTGTAAGATCGCAGTTCTGTTCAGACATCGTCGCCATTTTGTTAATGCAATAAATTGGCGCATTTCCGTGATAAGGCAAAGAGCATAAAGCCGCGATGCCCAAATAATTGGATTGAATGAGAAGCAATTACGTATTTTATTATTGTTAATAAAGACAAATGAGCAGGAAAGAACGCGTTATTAAACTTACCTGTCGTGGCGGGGGTGTAGCTCAGTGGAAGAGCGCTCGCTTCGCATGTGAGAAGTCCCGGGTTCAAACCCCGGCACCTCCAGGACGATCGTCCTTTGTTTGCTTTATTTTGTGCTAGTGTTCTGTCGATATGATGGTACAATGACTCGGCACTGCGCGGGTAAGATCGCAGTTCTGTTCAGACATCGTCGCCATTTTGTTAATGGAATAAATTGGCGCATTTCCGTGATAACTCAAAGAGCATAAAGCCGCGATGCCCAAATAATTGGATTGAATGAGAAGCAAAAATTACATATTTTATTATTGTTAATAAAGACAAATGAGCAGGAAAGAACGCGTTATTAAACTTACCTGTCGTGGCGGGGGTGTAGCTCAGTGGAAGAGCGCTCGCTTCGCATGTGAGAAGTCCCGGGTTCAAACCCCGGCACCTCCAGGACGATCGTCCTTTGTTTGCTTTATTTTGTGCTAGTGTTCTGTCGATATGATGGTACAATGACTCGGCACTGCGCGGGTAAGATCGCAGTTCTGTTCAGACATCGTCGCCATTTTGTTAATGGAATAAATTGGCGCATTTCCGTGATAACTCAAAGAGCATAAAGCCGCGATGCCCAAATAATTGGATTGAATGAGAAGCAATTACATATTTTATTATTATTAGTAAAGACAAATGAGCAGGAAAGAACGCGTTATTACACTTACCTGTCGTGTCGGGGGTGTAGCTCAGTGGAAGAGCGCTCACTTCGCATGTGAGAAGTCCCGGGTTCAAACCCCGGCACCTCCAGGACGATCGTCCTTTGTTTGCTTTATTTTGTGCTAGTGTTCTCTCGATATGATTGTACGATGACTCGGCACTGCGCGTGTAAGATCGCAGTTCTGTTCAGACATCGTCGCCATTTTGTTAATGCAATAAATTGGCGCATTTCCGTGATAAGGCAAAGAGCATAAAGCCGCGATGCCCAAATAATTGGATTGAATGAGAAGCAATTACGTATTTTATTATTGTTAATAAAGACAAATGAGCAGGAACGAACGCGTTATTAAACTTACCTGTCGTGGCGGGAGTGCAGCTCAGTGGTAGAGCGCTCGCTTCGCATGTGAGAAGTCCCGGGTTCAAACCCCGGCACCTCCAGGACGATCGTCCTTTGTTTGCTTTATTTTGTGCTAGTGTTCTGTCGATATGATTGTACGATGACTCGGCACTGCGCGTGTAAGATCGCAGTTCTGTTCAGACATCGTCGCAATTTTGTTAATGGAATAAATTGGCGCATTTCCGTGATAAGGCAAAGAGCATAAAGCCGCGATGCCCAAATAATTGGATTGAATGAGAAGCAATTACATATTTTATTATTGTTAATAAAGACAAATGAGCAGGAAATAACGCGTTATTAAACTTACCTGTCGTGGCGGGAGTGCAGCTCAGTGGTAGAGCGCTCGCTTCGCATGTGAGAAGTCCCGGGTTCAAACCCCGGCACCTCCAGGACGATCGTCCTTTGTTTGCTTTATTTTGTGCTAGTGTTCTGTCGATATGATTGTACGATGACTCGGCACTGCGCGTGTAAGATCGCAGTTCTGTTCAGACATCGTCGCAATTTTGTTAATGGAATAAATTGGCGCATTTCCGTGATAAGGCAAAGAGCATAAAGCCGCGATGCCCAAATAATTGGATTGAATGAGAAGCAATTACATATTTTATTATTGTTAATAAAGACAAATGAGCAGGAAATAACGCGTTATTAAACTTACCTGTCGTGGCGGGGGTGTAGCTCAGTGGCATTCTACTTCCGGCAGCCGAGCTGTTCGGACGGGTGAATCATGGGCTCCGACGGAGCAGCTTTTGCGGTACCAAGCCGCGGTAACAGGCTTATCGATGATAACGAGGAAGCGAATTATCAGTTTATTTTGCCACCTTTGCCGAAGTGACATGTCGTAAAGAACACTGTGTTTTTGCATGGCGACGTGCGAGCAAGGCCCTACAGGGTCGAAGATTTCCGCGACGCGCTCGACGCGACTGGATTGTTGCCGGAGGTCGTGGCCCTTGGGGCATACCAGATCAACCACGTGTGGGCGGTCACCTTTTCGAGCGACGACGCGGTAAAGAAATTGCTGGCATTCAAGGAGCTCAACGTGAAAGGGCGTCGCTGCTTCGTCGTCGACCCTCAAGACCAGCAGGTACGTCTCCGCCTTCATTGGCTCCTGTATTGGGTGGCGGACGAAGATGTAAAGACAGCGCTGGCAGCCTTCGGCAAAGTCATTGAAGTGACGCGAGAACGTTGGCGCGTCAGAGGCGTCGGTGACAAGGATTCGACGTCACGGACGGTACTCTTGAAACTGAAAAGCGGATTGAAAGTCGACGACCTGCCGCACCAAATCCGAGTTGCAGGTGAACTGGCCCTTGTTGTGGCTCCCGGACGGCCTATGCAGTGCCTACGGTGCAAGGGAGACGGCCACGTCCGGCGCGAGTGCAAGGTGCCGCGATGTTCGCGATGCCGAATCTTTGGGCACTCTGAAGACCAGTGCGTACGCACCTACGCCGCAGCCGTGGGGCCACCAGCGAGTGAAATACACATGGAGTTGAGGATGGATGCTGCTGAAGCCGAGGACGCCGCCAAGGGGGCTGGGGTCCAGGAGACCGCCAGCGACGTGGCGGAGACGTCGAAGACAGAGGGAGGTGCGGAAGGTGAACCTGTAACCTCCGAAAAGAAAGACCGGGCGACACTGAGTCATGCAGAAGAAAGGGAAAACCGCCCTTTAGTCGATGATGCCACGCACGGACCAGAGGGAGGGAACCCGTCCCAGAGCAGCGACGATATGGATACAAGTGGCCACGCTTCTTCCAAAAGACCGTTGGACACTACCGACGAGAAAACTACTGAGAGCCACGCCGACGGGCCGCCTGCAAAGACAACTGTGACGAGAAGGACCAGCATCAGGCCCCGCCCAAACATCCCGCGAGATAGAAAGGGCGGCGACAAGCCACAACAGACCACGGACCACGCCAGACCAACGGATGGTCCTGGAGACGTCTAGCCACAGGCTAGATGTGGTGGTGAGCACCGAGCTCCGGGCCTCTCTTTCTCTGTCCCGTTCTAGCAATGGCAACCTACCCGACGCTTAGCTTAGGCACGCTAAACGTGAGAGGTCTGGCCGCCAAGCGTAAACAAAGTCAAGTGTACAGGATGATGGTGGACCAAGACCTCGATGTTTTAGCCGTGCAGGAGACAAAGGTCGAAGGGGAGGAGGAGACCCGTGGCATGTTGCTAAGGTTTACGTCGATGTACTACGCGGTAGTGAGCCACGCTAAAGGAACATCAGCGGGCGTTATTTTATTTATGAGGAAAATGCCCGGGCTATTTATCGAAAATTATTATTCGTGTCCTTCGGGCAGACTAGTGTACATTGACTTTACTGTTTGTAATGTTATGTGGCGAGTTTTGTGTGTATATGCACCGAACAGTTGTGATGAACGCACTCAGTTTTTTTCCTCCCTAAAAACGCACATCTGCATACAGAGAAAAGTTATTATTTTAGGAGATTTTAACTGTGTACTCAGAGGTCGAGACAGAACAGGCAGGAGAACAAATGATAAAAGCTGCCATGCACTCAATGAATTATTGGCAGAGTGTGACTTAGACGACGTGGCTGAATGCCTAGTCGGAACACGCGATGTTCAATACACGCACTTCCAGGGCAATAGTCACGCTCGTCTGGACAGGATGTACTGTCGGCCGCAAAAGTTTGCGGGATGTGCAGCGCGTGGCCGAGCGATGGAAAACTGCATTGCTGCGTCACCTACCGTGATGCGGCGGGTGTTGAGGCTATCGCCCGCAGCCTCCGAGATTAGATCCGGCAACGGCACGTTGTCTAAACGTGCCGTCGCTAATCGCCGAGGCCGATAGCCTCAACACCCGCCGCATCACGGTAGGTGACGCAGCAATGCAGTTTTCCGTCGCTCCGCCACGCGCTGCAGATCCCGCAAACTTTTGCGGCCGACAGTACGTGTCTCTAGACGTGATACCCCTGTGCCGCAGCTACGCAGTGACGCCTCTTTCATTTACAGATCATTGTTTGGTAAAGACATGTATCGGACACAAAAGAAAACGCAACACCTTCACGTGGGAGATGTGGAAAATGAATTCCAAATTGTTAAAGGACGAGCTTTTTCTAAGCAACTTGCAGGAACACTTGAAAGAAGTAGAAAATAACAACAAGGTGCAAATCGCTGAAAGGTGGGAACATTTCAAACAGCGAGTTAAGTTAGCCGCCATCGAACGATCATGTAAAATAAGGCAGGAAGAAAGAGCTAAAGAGAAAGAACTAAGGACGGTATTGGAAAAATTAACGGCTTTAGAAAGCAGCCAACCGGGCGTTTACAAAGATGACTTGCGCAGCATTAAAGCGAAATTGGAGCTCTGCGATGAAGAGCGATATCGGGGAGCGATTATTCGCGCTAGGGCCGAGGCACTGACAGCAGATGATGCGCCAACTAAACGCGCGCTCGGGCTGGAAAAGTCGCATGCGCGCGCAACCATGTAGACGCAATAGAAATAGATTGTCACGAAATAACTGACTGTGACGGTATAGCACATGTGTTTTTCGAGCACTTCCAACAACTTTATGCATCGAGAACTGTTGACGTAGACGCTTTTAGATCTGCCTTTTTGGGACGTATGCCGCAACTCAACGATGATACGAAGAACAGGCTAGAGGCACCGATATCAGTCCACGAAGTTGAAAAAGCAATCGACAACTTAAAAATAGGAATGTCGCCCGGTCCAGATGGCTTAAGTGCTGCCTTTTATAAACAGTTTAAGTCAGAGTTAGCGCCCTTGCTCGCGGACGTGTTTAACAAAGCGTATGAAGTAAACGCACTGCCTTATTCTTTCGGGGAAGCGCACACCGTGCTCATCCCCAAGTCAGATCAGCCTGCGAAACTGAAACATGTTACGTCGTACAGACCAATATCGCTTACGAACAGCGATTACAAAATATTCATGAAGATAATCGCAGACAGGTTACAATCAGTAATGAAAACCATAGTAGGCAGGCACCAAACATGCGGCATCAAAGGACGTACCATCAACACCAACATACACATAATGAGATCGATTCTGGAATGCTGTGACGCGTTGAGGGAGCGAGTCGCAATTCTCCAACTTGATTTGGAGAAGGCCTTTGATTGTGTTGCTCATATTATTCTAAGAGCCATTCTTGAGCATATAAACGTCGGGTCCATAATTGCTGACGGGATAGCCATGGCGTACCGGAACGGCACCACTAAGCTCATAATTAACAAGTCACTGGGGGCCCCCATCAGCATACAACGTTCTGTGCGTCAGGGCTGCCCAGCCAGCCCACTTTTGTTCTGTATTTATCTAGAGTGTCTATGTTTGGCAGTGATTGAGAACAAATGTATTCAAGGATTTACAATGCAAGCGACAGAAGTCAAACTCCTGGCCTATGCTGATGACGTAGCCGTGTGTTGTAAAGACAAGCAGAGTGTTTTGCAAACGATAAATGTTGTTAAAAACTTCGGTGAAATCACTGGCAGCAGAGTGAACTGGAGCAAGTGCCTCGGTATTTGGCATGGGGAATGGCCTGAAACCCCTGCTATATTTCCAATGTCAAGTGGTCGACAGTGCCAGCAAGGTACTTAGGCGCACCGCTTCAAGCTTACAAACAAAGTGACGAATACTGGCAGGACGAGCATAGAACTGCTAAAGAGAAGGCTGAAGCTTGGAAAGCTAAGCACTTTTCAGTATTTGCCAGGGCTACTATCTGCAACTTGTTTTTCGTTGCTAGGCTATGGTATGTTATGCAATTCATTTTCTGTAATAGGGTGAATGTGCAGAAATTGCACAGAGTGTTTGCCGTGTTTGTGTGGGGTTCCGGATGGGAGAGATGTAGTCGCAACAATTTGTTCAGAAGGGTGAAAGATGGAGGGTTAGGGCTGGCCCACCTGTTTGTGAGGCAACTAGTTGGACGGTTCCTATTCTTCCGCGACAACGAGGACCCATTTCTGCAAACAGTCTGTAAAGTTAGGCTCGCGCATTTTTTGCCAGAATTAATTGTATGTTCTCAAAGTGTGCCGGCGGCAGTGTTCGGTTTTTACCGAGAAATTGTATTCAGTGTTCGTTTCCTTGCTGTACGTTATTCGAAAGAATACCTGTTTACGGTCACAAGGAAAAAGCTGCGCAATGATGTATTGGACAGCCTTTTTCCCCCGCCGCTGTACAGGGCGATATACAGTCGAGGTCCAGGTCAGAATGTTCTCAAACGTGTCAAAAGAATGCAGATGTCGCCAGGTATCAAAAGTTTCTTTTTCAAACTGCACACAGGTACACTTTCAGTTGCAACCTTTTTAGAAGAAAGGGGCTTTTACATGCCATGGGGATCGCAATGTATCATATGCAAACAACCTGAGACAATAGACCACGTATTCTTGCACTGCTGGGAGGGAGTGTATTTTTGGGACATTTTACAGCGAACAGTAAAGAAAGAATTTCCATTTGACCCCCACGGCATCAGATATTTGCCGATAGGAGATGAGGACGGAACACCTTTCGATCAGATAATGGTAACTGGCCTCTACTGTATATGGCGCTCGCGCATGGCCGGCTTATATTGCGATCCCGATAGAAGACCAGTCCATGTGTATTTTCGAGAACAAATAACTCGTTTTCTTGATGTGATGGCTGCACAAGAGTGTCCGCCACCATGGCTGGCCAGAATAGAACCCCTGGCCAATCTTAAGGAATTCTAAACAACCCCTGTTCCGATTTGACAGGTGGCAGTTCATTCTTTATTTGTAATGGATAAGCATTCCACTTAGTTGTGTACATATGTTGTTTATGTTGATGCTCTCATGTACTGCTGATTACAGGCAATAAAGAAAAAAAAAGGTGTAGCTCAGTGGTAGAGCGCTCGCTTTGCATGTGAGAAGTCCCGGGTTCAATCCCCGGCACCTCCAGGACGGTCGTCCTTTTTTTGCTTTATTTTGTGCTAGTGTTCTGTCGATATGATGGTACGATGACTCGGCACTGCGCGTGTAAGATCGCAGTTCTGTTCAGACATGGTCGCCATTTTGTTAATGGAATAAATTGGCGCATTTCCGTGATAAGTCAAAGAGCATAAAGCCGCGATGCACAAATAATTGGATTGAATGAGAAGCAATTACATATTTTATTATTATTAATAAAGCCAAATGAGCAGGAAAGAACGCGGTATTAAACTTACCTGTCGTGGCGGGGGTGTAGCTCAGTGGTAGAGCGCTCGCTTTGCATGTGAGAAGTCCCGGGTTGAAACCCCGGCACCTCCAGGACGATCGTCCTTTTTTTGCTTTATTTTGTGCTAGTGTTCTGTCGATATGATGGTACGATGACACGGCACTGCGCCTGTAAGATCGCAGTTCTGTTCAGACATCGTCGCAATTTTGTTAAGGAATAAATTGGCGCATTTCCGTTATAAGGCAAAGAGCATAAAGCCGCGATGCCCAAATAATTGGATTGAATGAGTGAGTGAATAACTTTAATAAGTTCCTGCAGGTTTCCGGGCTGGGTTCCCGCCTAGGAGTCGGCCGAGAGACCGTGTCTCTCAGTAGCTTCCTTCGCCTGCTGGATCGCCCAGAGTTGATTGTCTAGTCTTGAGCTGAGCAGCGCGGCCCGCCAACGCACCCGAAGGTCCTCATTGGAGGCCGCGTCCCTAGTTTTGCGAATTAGTTCTGGACACTCCCAGAGAATATGCGCTAGTGTGGCCCTATTGGTGCAATACTTGCATGAGTTGTTTGTATACAAATCAGGGTAAATGTGCTTCATAATTGCGGGATTAGTGTATGTGCCTGTTTGTAATTGCCGCCATTGAACGGACTTGGCCCGGCTAAGTTTGGGGTGGGGCGGGGGGTATTCCCGTCGCTGAATTTTATAGTGTTGGGTAATATCGCTGAATTTGGTTAGTCTATCCCCCCACTCCCATTCGTTCACAAGGGAGTCCTTTGGGTAGTGTCAAGCGCAGACGCAGCTCGGAACGTGAGACCTCGAGCCACGTTGTGCGCCACCTCGTTAAGATTGACCTCCGTGCGGTCGACGGGTGTGTGGGCGGGAAACCAGAGGATGTGTGCATTTTGTTCGTCAGAGCGGGTTTTGCCTTTAGTATACGGACTTGCAATGCCACTGGAGAGATCCTACCATTTGCAAAATTTCTAACTGCCGTTTGTGAGTCACTGATAATATATTGGGCATCGGTGTGAGCTATGGCCAGCGCGATAGCTACCTCCTCCGCTGTTTCTACGTGCCTTGTGTTGATCGAAGCACTGGTCATGCATGTGTGCGTATGGTCTACAACCGCAACAGCAAAACGGCGACCGTCTCGATAGCGCGCTGCATCGACAAACACGGCCTCCTCATTGCGGCCGAAACTTTGGAGCATAGCTCTGGCTCTACTGATTCTTCTGCCATTGTTGTGTTCAGGATGCATGTTCTTTGGCAATGGTGGTATTATGACTTTAGTACGGATATCGCGTGGTATGTCGTGTTTGTTACCGTGTTGTGTGTGATAAGAAATGCCAAGACTGTCGAGAATGTGGCGGCCGGCTTTGGTATTGCTCAAGCGCTCGTACTGCGAGATCTGTTGCGCTTCAATTATTTCTTCAAGGGTGTTATGAAAGCCTAGTTGAAGGAGGAGTTCCGTGCTGGTACTCTGCCGAAGCCCTAGCGCCTGTTTGTAAACTCGTCTAATGAGCCCGTTGAGTTTGGCTTTTTCTGCCGCGAACCATCGGCGGTAGGCAGCGACATAGGTAATATGGCTGAGCACGAATGAGTGGATAAGCCGAAGAATACTTCCTTCTTTCATGCCCTACTGTTTGTTAGTGATTCGTTTAATGAGTCGCATCGTTTGCGCGACTTTAGCTTCTAATTTACGGATTGTCTCACCATTTGTGCCTTTGCTTTCAATAAGAAGTCCCAAAACCCGTATTTTATCGACTGTCGGTACGATACGTCCGTCCGCCGTTTTCAGTGTAATGTCTGCATATGAGCATGTAGGACTATACTGTTTTCGGGGTCTGCCTTTGAGTGTGGGGCGGTATAGTAGGAGTTCGGTCTTCTCCGCCGAACAAGAGAGCCCTGTCCCGTGGAGATATCGTTCTACTACGTTTACCGCTTCTTGTAGTCGTTCTTCTATAGAGCCGTCGCTGCCGTTACGTATCCAGAGCGTAATATCATCGGCATAGATGCTTTGATGAAGCCCGGGAATCATTGACAGCTGTGAGGGCAATCCGAGAAGAGCTAGGTTGAATAATATAGGAGATATCACCGAGCCCTGTGGAGTTCCCGCGCTTCCTATGGATATCTCAGATGATGTAAGTGGGCCCACTATAACTACGGCTTGTCGGTTCGTGAGGAAGTCGCGAATGTAGTTATACGTCCGAGTTCCCAGATTTAAGGCGTTAACCTGTTGGAGTATTGTAGCGTGTGTAACGTTATCAAATGTTTTCTTAAGGTCTAAACCTAGTATAGCTTTGGTTGAGCGGTCCGTGGGGTCTATGATTTGGTGCTTTAGTTGGAGCATGGTGTCCTGGCATGAAAGGTGCCTTCGGAAGCCTAACATAGTGTACGGGAGAATGTCATTGTCCTCAAGGTAACCTGTTAGTCTGGCTATGAAGGCGTGTTCCATGAGTTTGCCCAAAGAGGAAGTTAAAGAGATGGGTCTAAGGTTGGTAATGTTTAGTGGCTTCCCCGGTTTGGGGATAAGAATCATCTCGGCAGCTTTCCATTGTGGGGGCAAACGTCCTGTGGTCCAGCATGTGTTAATGTAATCCGTAAGATGAGTAATGGATTCATCGTCGAGGTTACGTAATGTCTTGTTCGTAATGGAATCAAGACCAGGAGCGGATTTGGTGTTAAGGCGGTGTAGTACTGCAAGAATGTCTGCTTCGGAAAATTCTTCGTCAAGAGTTGCATTTGTCTGACCAGTGTAATCCGGGTGTAGTTGAGGAGGGGCTTGGGAAATGTGTGTGGTTGCTACCTTTCGCAGGAGCTCCTCCTCCGTGCCTGTGTAATCATGGATAAGCTTGTGGATATTTTGACGGTGGACAGTTTTGTTGTTCTCAGGGTCTAATAAATGGCGGAGAAGCTGCCATGTTTTGCCGAAACGTATTTGATTGTCCATGGTGTTGCAAGTTTCATGCCAGTGCTGCTGGCTTAATTCCTTGGCGTATGTTTCGATCTCTCTGTTTAGGAGCGCTATACGTTTTCGAAGGTTTCTGTTTAATTTTTGGGTTTTCCACCTCTTCTGGAGGGACTGTTTGGCTTCCCACATATGGAGAAGTCGGCTATCAACCTCCTAGAGGTGCGCCTCTGGGGGTACTATTTGTGCAGCCTGGTCAATGTCCTGTCTTAAGCAGTTTGTCCAATGTACAATGTCCTTGATAGATGTGACCTTATTTTCTCGTGACTTGCGGAACATAGCCCAGTCGACTAGCTTGTGCTGCTTTCCTACCGGTTTGCGAGGGCCTCCCTTCATGTGGATATCAATGATGTAATGGTCGCTACCTAGATCCTCCAGTGTGTTGCGCCATGTCGTTGTGGGTGCATGTTTGACGAATGTGAGATCTGGCGTAGTGTCCTTGCTAGAACTGGTGCCTACCCGGGTGGGCACGCTTGGATCCGTGATGAGAGTTAAGCCCTCGTTTTGGGAGTCGAGCCAGAGATCTCGACCTTTTGGGTGAGCATAAGAATAACCCCAAGCTGTGTATGGTGCATTAAAGTCACCGGCTATTATAATGGAATTGGAACCGGCGATGTTGAGAGCGCGCTTAAAGAGTGTGCGAAACCTGTGTTTTCTGTGTGTAGGATTACTATATATGTTAAGAATGAAGAGGCTAGCATGTGTTTTGCGATGTGGGATGAGTTCAATTAGGATGTTATCGATGTGTCTAATTTTAGTGTCGTGTTGTATAACAGTGTGGTCTCTGCGGACTAGGGTTGTAAGGGTAGTAGTCTCTCCAGTGGCGTATCCAATTGCACGGTACCCTGCCAATTTGGCGAGACCGTGCGACTCCTGGATAAGAATAATATCTGGCTTTGTTTTATCTCGTATATATTGGGTTAAAACAGCTTTCTTATTTGCGTAGCTTCGACAATTCCATTGCCAGATGTTGTACGTGGATTGCTTAGCCATGGTGAGGGGTGAGGGGTATAAATGGTGCCGGCTGAATCAAACCGGTGGGCGGCGAAGTGGGTTGTGATGGTTGAGCTCCGGGCGCCATTCCGTTCGATGGCTGCGGGGAGATCCAAGTCTCCAATGCTAGCATTCTTTGGTTAAAGTGCTCATTTTGCTGTTTAAGCGTCTCTATACGATCGGTGAGAGTAGGTATGAGGCGAGACGTGGTGGTCATCCACTCATTGAATTCCTTAACTGATTTCATGAGGTCAGTAAGGGCGGTATTACTGGTGGTAAATCGTGTAGGTCTGTCCTCACTAGCCGAAGTTTCCGCTTTACGTTTAGGTAGCGGGGGGGGTTGCCCCTTCCTCCATTTGATCCACGGTTGCTTCAGGTATCGGTTGTACGGGGTTATTTACTGGGTTTGGTTCTGAGTGTTTAACTCTACGAAGTTCCTCTTTAAGTGCGCGGTTTTCCTCGCTTAAAGCATTGATTTTCTGATTGCATTGAGTTAGCATTTGTTTGAGTTGTATTATCTCTGACTCTAGCTTACTCATTGCGTTCTGAGATGCGGCCTCCTCAGACCCATGCTGCGTTCCCGCGACCACGTCTGCCCACCTCAGCTCTTGTAGTCCAGGCGTTCGGCTCCGTGACCTGGATTTGGACCGGGAACGGGTGCGGGATCTTGGCCGGCCCCGGCCTCCTGGTTGTCGAGGGGGAGAAGAGTCCTGCTGATCTGCATTGTTACTGGCGGGTGTAGGCTTGGGTGAATCTTGTTATTGTTGGCGCTCCCAGCGGCGACGTTTCACAATGTAGGGGGTCTTGTAGCGTGCCTTGCAGGTCCTGTCGGCCGTCTGGTGGTTGCTTCCACAGATTTGGCATGTGGGTGTACACTGGTGGTCTTGGGGAGCGCTCGGCGTCCCGCAGCCTCGACATATACGATCGTTGGGATTCGGGCACACATCTGCACGGTGCCCCAATCTGCCGCAGTGATAACATGTATCGATTGGTTTTCGGTACAGGGTGCATCGCAGTAGGGCTCCACCGTAGCGAACGTACGTCGGTACCCTGAAGCCCTCGAACAGCACGATCACCGTCGCTGTGTTACTCAGCCTTTTTGCAGCCATTGCCGTGGGATTTCGTGGTGTGACGACGTTGGCGGTGATATCGCGGGCGCTATCTTCCAAGGGGATGCCGCGGATTACGCCTTTTGAAGTATAGTCTGGTGCCGCCTCGTAAGCACTGGTCTCATACGTGTTGTTGCCGACCGTGATGCGGGTTATGCGTTGATGCTTATCAGCATGTGCCTCTATGAGTGTACTCACGACGATGATATTTTGTTGTAGATTAGGGCATATCATGTCCTCATCCTGAGCTTCTCTCGGGATTGCTGCTGCTTGGTAGATGCTGGTCGCTAGGCGGACGGCTCCGCATTCAGCGACGCGGAGGACTCCTCTTGGACATATAATTATCTTGTATTCGCCTCGAGGTAAATTTGGCATGCGACTTGCTTTGGTTATTTGTCGTAAACGCTGCTCGCCTTGCTTCTTGTTGTTGTTGCAGTCGGAAGTCTCCACGCAGGCAGCCGACGCTTGCTGCCGAGTTGGCTTCCGTGAGCCTACGGTTCGCCACCCTGCGCTTTCTTCGAGATCTTCACTGGAGACCTGTTCCCTTTCTACTGCGACTTCCATCTTGTTAGGAAAATGAGGCGTTTCCGACGCGCCAACCGATGCTCCCTTGTTACCACCTAACTGCTCAGCAGCGTTCGTGGCGGCTGCTGCTGCGGCAGCCGTGCATATGTGCGTCCTTGATCTCGCTCCGGCCTCGCTGATTTGTAGTTGTCCGTAAAGTGGCGAAAAATTGGGCTCACACCTTGATTTTGGTGTCAGGTGACTCCTGGAGATGAGCTGGATCTCGTGGTACCAAACACTTGTGGGTATCCGGTGATTTTCGCTGCAATCTCATGCGTTGAAATTTGAGCTGACGCGACCACGCGTTCGCACGCTCAGACGATCGCAGCGCCTCCCCTGGATTGAATGAGAAGCAATTACATATTTTATTATTAATAATAAAGACAAATGAGCAGGAAAGAACGCGTTATTAAACTTACCTGTCGTGGTGGGGGTGTAGCTCAGTGGTAGAGCGCTCGCTTTGCATGTGAGATGTCCCGGGTTCAAACCCCGGCACCTCCAGGACGATCGTCCTTTTTTTGCTTTATTTTGTGCTAGTGTTCTGTCGATATGATGGTACGATGACTCGGCACTGCGCGTGTAAGATCGCAGTTCTGCTCAGACATCGTCGCAATTTTGTTAATGGAATAAATTGGCGCATTTCCGTGATAAGGCAAAGAGCATAAAGCCGTGATGCCCAAATAATTGGATTGAATGAGAAGCAATTACATATTTTATTATTGTTAATAAAGACAAATGAGCAGAAAAGAACGCGTTATTAAACTTAACTGTCGTGGCGGGGGTGTAGCTCAGTGGTAGAGCGCTCGCTTTGCATGTGAGAAGTCCCGGGTTCAATCCCCGGCACCTCCAGGACGATCGTCCTTTTTTTGCTTTATTTTGTGCTAGTGTTCTGTCGATATGATGGTACGATGACTCGGCACTGCGCCTGTAAGATCGCAGTTCTGTTCAGACATCGTCGCAATTTTGTTAAGGAATAAATTGGCGCATTTCCGTTATAAGGCAAAGAGCATAAAGCCGCGATTACCAAATAATTGGATTGAATGAGTGAGTGAATAACTTTAATAAGTTCCTGCAGGTTTCCGGGCTGGGTTCCCGCCTAGGAGTCGGCCGAGAGACCGTGTCTCTCAGTAGCTTCCTTCGCCTGCTGGATCGCCCAGAGTTGATTGTCTAGTCTTGAGCTGAGCAGCGCGGCCCGCCAACGCACCCGAAGGTCCTCATTGGAGGCCGCGTCCCTAGTTTTGCGAATTAGTGCTGGACACTCCCAGAGAATATGCGCTAGTGTGGCCCTATTGGTGCAATACTTGCATGAGTTGTTTGTATACAAATCAGGGTAAATGTGCTTCATAATTACGGGATTAGTGTATGTGCCTGTTTGTAATTGCCGCCATTGAACGGACTGGGCCCGGCTAAATAGGGGTGGGGCGGGGGGTATTCCCGTCGCTGAATTTTATAGTGTTGGGTAATATCGCTGAATTTGGTTAGTCTATCCCCCTACTCCCATTCGTTCACAAGGGAGTCCTTTCGGGTAGTGTCAAGCGCAGACGCAGCTCGGAACGTGAGACCTCGAGCCACGTTGTGCGCCACCTCGTTAAGATTGACCTCCGTGCGGTCGATGGGTGTGTGCGCGGGAAACCAGAGGATGTGTGCATTTTGTTCGTCAGAGCGGGTCTTGCCTTTAGTAAGGACTTGCAATGCCACTGGAGAGATCCTACCATTTGCAAAATTTCGAACTGCCGTTTGTGAGTCACTGATAATATAATGGGCATCGGTGTGAGCTATGGCCAGCGCGATAGCTACCTCCTCCGCTGTTTCTACGTGCCTTGTGTTGATCGAAGCACTGGTCATGCATGTGTGCGTATGGTCTACAACCGCAACAGCAAAACGGCGACCGTCTCGATAGCGCGCTGCATCGACAAACACGGCCTCCTCATTGCGGCCGAAACTTTGGAGCATAGCTCTGGCTCTACTGATTATTCTGCCTTTGTTGTGTTCAGGATGCATGTTCTTTGGCAATGGTGGTATTATGACTTTAGTACGGATATCGCGTGGTATGTCGTGTTTGTTACCGTGTTGTGTGTGATAAGAAATGACAAGACTGTCGAGAATGTGGCGGCCGGCTTTGGTATTGCTCAAGCGCTCGTACTGCGAGATCTGTTGCGCTTCAATTATTTCTTCAAGGGTGTTATGAAAGCCTAGTTGAAGGAGGAGTTCCGTGCTGGTACTCTGCCGAAGCCCTAGCGCCTGTTTGTAAACTCGTCTAATGAGCCCGTTGAGTTTGGCTTTTTCTGCCGCGAACCATCGGCGGTAGGCAGCGACATAGGTAATATGGCTGAGCACGAATGAGTGGATAAGCCGAAGAATACTTCCTTCTTTCATGCCCTGCTGTTTGTTAGTGATTCGTTTAATGAGTCGCATCGTTTGCGCGACTTTAGCTTCTAATTTACGGATTGTCTCACCATTTGTGCCTTTGCTTTCAATAAGAAGTCCCAAAACCCGTATTTTATCGACTGTCGGTATGACACGTCCGTCCGCCGTTTTCAGGGTAATGTCTGCATATGAGCATGTAGGACTATACTGTTTTCGGGGTCTGCCTGTGAGTGTGGGGCGGTATAGGAGGAGTTCGGACTTCTCCGCCGAACAAGAGAGCCCTGTCCCGTGGAGATATCGTTCTACTACGTTTACCGCTTCTTGTAGTCGTTCTTCTATAGAGCCGTCGCTGCCGTTACGTATCGGCATAGATTCTGTGATGAAGCCCGGGAATCATTGACAGCTGTGAGGGCAATCCGAGAAGAGCTAAGTTGAATAATATAGGAGATATCACCGAGCCCTGTGGAGTTCCCGCGCTTCCTATGGATATCTCAGATGATGTAAGTGGGCCCACTTTAACTACGGCTTGTCGGTTCGTGAGGAAGTCGCGAATGTAGTTATACGTCCGAGTTACCAGATTTAAGGCTTTAACCTGTTGGAGTATTGTAGCGTGTGTAACGTTATCAAATGCTTTCTTAAGGTCTAAACCTAGTATAGCTTTGGTTGAGCGGTCCGTGGTGTCTATGATTTGGTGCTTTAGTTGGAGCATGGTGTCCTGGCATGAAAGGTGCCTTCGGAAGCCTAACATAGTGTACGGGAGAATGTCATTGTCCTCAAGGTAACCTGTTAGTCTGGCTAGGAAGGCGTGTTCCATGAGTTTGCCCAAACAGGAAGTTAAAGAGATGGGTCTAAGGTTGGTAATGTTTAGTGGCTTCCCCGGTTTGGGGATAAGAATCATCTCGGCAGCTTTCCATTGTGGGGGCAAACGTCCTGTGGTCCAGCATGTGTTAATGTAATCCGTAAGATGAGTAATGGATTCATCATCGAGGTTACGTAATGTCTTGTTCGTAATGGAATCAAGACCAGGAGCGGATTTGGTGTTAAGGCGGTGTAGTACTGCACGAATGTCTGCTTCGGAAAATTCTTCGTCAAGAGTTGCATTTGTCTGACCAGTGTAATCCGGGTGTAGTTGAGGAGGGGATTGGGAAATGTGTGTGGTTGCTACCTTTCGCAGGAGCTCCTCCTCCGTGCCTGTGTAATCATGGATAAGCTTGTGGATATTTTGACGGTGGACTGTTTTGTTGTTCTCAGGGTCTAATAAATGGCGGAGAAGGTGCCATGTTTTGCCGAAACCTATTTGATTGTCCATGGTGTTGCAAGTTTCATGCCAGTGCTGCTGGCTTAATTCCTTGGCGTATGTTTCGATCTCTCTGTTTAGGAGCGCTATACGTTTTCGAAGGTTTCTCTTTAATTTTTGGGTTTTCCAACTCTTCTGGAGGGACTGTTTGGCTTCCCACATATGGAGAAGTCGGCTATCAACCTCCTAGAGGTGCGCCTCTGGGGGCACTATTTGTGTAGCCTGGTCAATGTCCTGTCTTATGCAGTTTGTCCAATGTACAATGTCCTCGATAGATGTGACCTTATTTTCTCGTGACTTGCGGAACTTAGCCCAGTCGACTAGCTTGTGTTGCTTTCCTACCGGTTTGCGAGGGCCTCCCTTCATGTGGATATCAATGATGTAATGGTCGCTACCTAAATCCTCCAGTGTGTTGCGCCATGTCGTTGTGGGTGCATGTTTGACGAATGTGAGATCTGGTGTAGTGTCCTTGCTAGAACTGGTGCCTACCCGGGTGGGCACGCTTGGATCCGTGATGAGAGTTAAGCCCTCGTTTTGGAACCGGCGATGTTGAGAGCGCGCTTAAAGAGTGTGCGAAACCTGTGTTTTCTGTGTTTAGGATTACTATATATGTTAAGAATGAAGAGGCTAGCATGTGTTTTGCGATGTGGGATGAGTTCAATTAGGATGTTATCGATGTGTCTAATTTTAGTGTCGTGTTGTATAACAGTGTGGTCTCTGCGGACTAGGGTTGTAAGGGTAGTAGTCTCTCCAGTGGCGTATCCAATTGCACGGTACCCTGCCAATTTGGCGAGACCGTGCGACTCCTGGATAAGAATAACATCTGGCTTTGTTTTATCTCGTATATATTGGGTTAAAACAGCTTTCTTATTTGCGTAGCTTCGACAATTCCATTGCCAGATGTTGTACGTGGATTGCTTAGCCATGGTGAGGGGTATAAATGGTGCCGGCTGAATCAAACCGGTGGGCGGCGAAGTGGGTTGTGATGGTTGAGCTCCGGGCGCCATTCCGTTGGATGGCTGCGGGGAGATCCAAGTCTCCAATGCTAGCATTCTTTGGTTAAAGTGCTCATTTTGCTGTTTAAGCGTCTCTATACGATCGGTGAGAGTAGGTATGAGGCGAGACGTGGTGGCCATCCACTCATTGAATTCCTTAACTGATTTCATGAGGTCAGTAAGGGCGGTATTACTGGTGGTATATCGTGTAGGTCTGTCCTCACTAGCCGAAGTTTCCGCTTTACGTTTAGGTAGCGGGGGGGTTGCCCCTTCCTCCATATGATCCACGGTTGCTTCAGGTATGGGTTGTACGGGGTTATTTACTGGGGTTGGTTCTGAGTGTTTAACTCTACGAAGTTCCTCTTTAAGTGCGCGGTTTTCCTCGCTTAAAGCATTGATTTTCTGATTGCATTGAGTTAGCATTTGTTTGAGTTGTATTATCTCTGACTCTAGCTTACTCAATGCGTTCTGAGATGCGGTCTCTTCAGACCCATGCTGCGTTCCCGCGACCACGTCTGCCCACCTCAGCTCTTGTAGTCCAGGCGTTCGGCTCCGTGACCTGGATTTGGACCGGGAACGGGTGCGGGATCTTGGCCGGCCCCGGCCTCCTGGTTGTCGAGGGGGAGAAGAGTCCTGCTGATCTGCATTGTTACTGGCGGGTGTAGGCTTGGGTGAATCTTGTTATTGTTGGCGCTCCCAGCGGCGACGTTTCACAATGTAGGGGGTCTTGTAGCGTGCCTTGCAGGTCCTGTCGGCCGTCTGGTGGTTGCTTCCACAGAGTTGGCATGTGGGTGTACACTGGTGGTCTTGGGGAGCGCTCGGCGTCCCGCAGCCTCGACATATACGATCGTTGGGATTCGGGCACACATCTGCACGGTGCCCCAATCTGCCGCAGTGATAACATGTATCGATTTGTTTTCGGTACAGGGTGCATCGCAGTAGGGCTCCACCGTAGCGAACGTACGTCGGTACCCTGAAGCCCTCGAACAGCACGATCACCGTCGTTGTGTTACTCAGCCTTTTTGCAGCCATTTCCGTGGGATTTCGTGGTGTGACGACGTTGGCGGTGATATCGCGGGCGCTATCTTCCAAGGGGATGCCGCGGATTACGCCTTTTGAAGTATAGTCTGGTGCCGCCTCGTAAGCACTGGTCTCATACGGGTTGTTGCCGACCGTGATGCGGGTTATGCGTTGATACTTATCAGCATGTGCCTCTATGGGTGTACTCACGACGATGATATTTTGTTGTAGATTAGGGCATATCATGTCCTCATCCTGAGCTTCTCTCGGGATTGCTGCTGCTTGGTAGATGCTGGTCGCTAGGCGGACGGCTCCGCATTCAGCGACGCGGAGGACTCCTCTTGGACGTATAATTATCTTGTATTCGCCTCGAGGTAAATTTGGCATGCGACTTGCTTTGGTTATGTGTCGTAAACGCTGCTCGCCTTGCTTCTTGTTGTTGTTGCACTCGGAAGTCTCCACGCAGGCAGCCGACGCTTGCTGCCGAGTTGGCTTCCGTGAGCCTACGGTTCGCCACCCTGCGCTTTCTTCGAGATCTTCACTGGAGACCTGTTCCCTTTCTACTGCGACTTCCATCTTGTTAGGAAAATGAGGCGTTTCCGACGCGCCAACCGATGCTCCCTTGTTACCACCTAACTGCTCAGCAGCGTTCGTGGCGGCTGCTGTTGCGGCAGCCGTGCATATGTGCGTCCTTGATCTCGCTCCGGCCTCGCTGATTTGTAGTTGTCCGTAAAGTGGCGAAAAATTGGGCTCCCACCTTGATTTTGGTGTCAGGTGACTCCTGGAGATGAGCTGGATCTCGTGGTACCAAACACTTGTGGGTATCCGGTGATTTTCGCTGCAATCTCATGCGTTGAAATTTGAGCTGACGCGACCACGCGTTCGCTCGCTCAGACGATCGCAGCGCCTCCCCTGGATTGAATGAGAAGCAATTACATATTTTATTATTAATAATAAAGACAAATGAGCAGGAAAGAACGCGTTATTAAACTTACCTGTCGTGGTGGGGGTGTAGCTCAGTGGTAGAGCGCTCGCTTTGCAAGTGAGAAGTCCCGGGTTCAAACCCCGGCACCTCCAGGACGATCGTCCTTTTTTTGCTTTATTTTGTGCTAGTGTTCTGTCGATATGATGGTACGATGACTCGGCACTGCGCGTGTAAGATCTCAGTTCTGTTCAGACATCGTCGCCATTTTGTTAATTGAATAAACTGGCGCATTTCCGTGATAAGTCAAAGAGCAAAAAGCCGCGATGCCCAAATAATTGGATCTAATGAGAAGCAATTAGATATTTTATTATTATTAATAAAGCCAAATGAGCAGGAAAGAACGCGGTATTAAACTTACCTGTCGTGGCGGGGGTGTAGCTCAGTGGATTCTACTTCCGGCCACCGTAGGGTGCGGACGTGTCTGACATGAGCTCCGCAGGAGCGGCTTCAGCGGCCCAGCAGGGCCGCGGTTCAAGATTTTTTGCCAACGTGGATCCGGATTACCAGGTACTGCTGCCTCAACTACCGACAGGGCAACTCGTTATTAATACGTTATTTTTACACGCCGACGTACGTGCAAGGCCATACAGGGTGGAACATTTCCGGGATATGCTGTCAAGCATGAAATTGCTGACGGACGTGGTTGCCCTGGGGGCGTATCGAATGAGTCACGTTTGGGTCGTAACGTTCAAAAGCTGTGACGCATTGAAAGAATTGTTACGGGGGAAAGAAGTGAATGTGAAGGACAGCCGGTGCATCGTCATTGACCCCGGCAATCAAGCACTGCACCTGAAGCTACATTGGATGCTGCATACCGTGCCGGATGATGACATTCGTGAAGCCCTGGCACCCTACGGCCGAGTCACCGACGTGGCGAGGGAAAAGTGGCGTGTGCTCGGCCGTCAGGATAAAGGCCCTTCGACTCGACTGGTCACCCTGGTGCCGAGGAAGGGCCTGGGGGCCGATGACGTACCCCATCTGCTACGCATAGCAGGTGAGGAAGCCCTAGTAGTTATTCCTGGAAGAGCACCACTCTGCCTTCGGTGCCGCAACACAGGACACATCCGGCGCGACTGCCGCGTCCCGCGCTGCACACGTTGTCGCCGTCACGGCCATGAAGAGTCGCAGTGCGTGAGGACGTACGCAAACGTGGCAGTGCCAACGGCCGCAGACGAAAACGCTGAACTTCTTATGGTTGAAGTGGAAGCTGAGGAAGCCTCAGCCGGAAGCGTCAAGGAGGCGAAAGCCTCTGCGACGGAATCGGCGAAACCGCAGGGACAAGCGGCCGGAGCAGCGCGTGGGCCAGGAACACCTTCAAGACATGTGAACAAGGACCAGACCATCGACGTCCAAAAAAGGACACCGCGACGAAGACAGCACCGGACACCTCGGAATCAGTTGGCAGTGAACCTATGGACTTTACCAAGGCTGGAGGCTCGATAGGGAAGAGGACGCGAGAGGAGTCAACGAACGACGGCGCGAAGACCGACGCAGTGAACAGCGAGGAACCACCGCAAAAGTCGGCGGGAATGCGCCGGTTGTCAATACGGCCCACGCCGAATATCCCGCCGGACAAGAGAACGGCGGAAACGGCACCTAAGTAGACTGAGAGACCTGTTCCTGCGAAAGCACTCGGGCGCGCCCTCGAGTGCTAACCAATAGCGAAGGAATGGCGTGGACAGCGGCTCCTCGAGAAAGGTACGCTGTGGACTGCATTTGTTTAGAAAACCAGCTGCTCTGGCCGTAATGAACACTTGTTGACATAACTATGAGTAGAATTAACGGTGCTACGTGTGATTATGATTGCTGTGTGTTGTGTTTAATTCTTTCAAGTATTAGCAATGAATTTGGAGAGGGGAATTAGAGTTGCTACTATTAATGTGCGCGGCCTCGCAGCAAGGCGGAGGCAGTGCCAGCTGAGCCGTCTATGCGTTGAAAAGGACCTTGATTTATCGCCATACAAGAGACGAAAGTTGAAAGTGAGGAGAAAACAAACAAAATGGTAATGCCCTTTAAAACATATTACAACGTATGCATCTGTCTGGTAGCTGCGCACGTCTGGTGGCTGCGCTGTCTTGGTTCGAAGAGGCATTCGTATAAGTGAAGAGGCCGTCACTGTGAACGAAAACGGACGACTGATAGTCCTCGACTTTCATTTTAGCGGATCACAATGGAGGCTTATCTGTTTGTATGCGCCAAATGACATAAACGAAATCGAAGTTTTCTGCAGGTACTCCCTGCCTGTTCCAACGTGGGAGCGGCCCGCAGGGGCGTCGGGGTAAAACCCGGCTCTCCTCCCTCGGTGTACAATAAAGTTATCTATCTATCTATCTATCTTCCCGAATGTCGAATGGTACCTTCAATGCGACAGACAGATTATTTTTCTGGGTGATTTTAACTGTGTGTGCTATGCAGAAGATCGCGCTAAACGTACTACCGCTCGTGACAAAAGTGCAGTGTTTTTAAACACTTTAATGAGCGATTACAACCTAGAAGATGTAGGTCGCCTTATGGCCAGTACATCGCAGCCGCGATTTACGCACTATCAGCGAGATAGCCAGGCATGACTCGACAGAGCCTATATATCGTTAGATCTAGTGCCTTTTTTGCGATAGCTATGTTGTACAGCCGGTGTCTTTTAGCGACCTGGGCACCAAGTCCAAAAAACTGCGGTTTCATTGGGCGATGTGGAAGTTTAGCGAAAAACACCTGGATGATGACAATTTTGTGAATAATGTTACCAGCCAGATTAGAAACTTGTTAAGAAATAAGTTTTTACATTACGCGGAAGCATGGGAAGACTTTAAGGTCCACGTGAACATGGCTGCAATTGAGATAGGCACCACTAGACGCTATAATGAAAAAATGAAAGAAAACGAGCTCCAGAAGGAACTCAACTTCCTTATTTCAATGGATAGTGCGCAGCCGGTAAAGTATCGCGAAGAAATTAGAAAAATAAAAAGCGAGATGAAAGGCATTGACAGAGAAAAATATAGAGCAGCGGTTATTAGGGCACGTGCGGAAAGACTATGGGTGGTGGTGGTGAAAACATTTATTAACAGAATTTCTGCGGAGAAGCTCCGGGTATGCGGAGGTTCTTGACTTGCGGTGGGGGGGGCCCTCAGTCCAGGGCTCCGCTCGCAGCAGCCGCTCTGTGGGCCCGGTCAATTAGATGGGAACAGCTGCTGGCCAGCGAGAACCTGGATGAAAGACTATGGGCTGATGGAACGCCGAACAAACGCGCTCTTGCTGATGAAAAGCGATATGCGAGAAAAAATGAGATAGGACAGACTACTTATCGTGATGGTGTTACTTCCGACAAGAATATGATAGAACAGGCCTTCATAGAACATTACCGCCAATTGTTCGGGGTCCCAATCCATGCGGGAGATGAATATGAAGCACGGTTTTTAAATTTCATGCCACGTGTCGATGACGAGGTCAAAGCTAGTCTGGAGGAACCGATAAGCACGCGGGAAATAGAACGCGCAATCGAAGAACTTCCTGCAGGCAAGTCGCCAGGTCCCGATGGATTAGGAGCTGCTTTCTACAAGGCATTTGCACCTTGGCTTGCTAAAGCATTGCAGCATGTATACGCGGAAGCATACGAAAAGCAACGGGTGCCGCCGTCTTTCAAGAGTGCGCACATGGTTTTAATACCTAAAACAGATGACTACAAGACGCTCTTATCGGTGGGTGGTTACAGGCCAATCAGCCTTACAAAGACCGATTATAAGATATTCATGAAGGTGTTGGCAAAGAGACTTCAAGCACTCGTAACAGAACTAGTCGGCCCGCACCAAACTTGCGGCATTAAAGGTCGCACGATTGCTACGAACACCTACGTAGCACGAAGTGTTCTAGAGTGTTGCGATGCTTTCGCTGGACGCGTTGCTTTGTTGCAGCTTGACCTGGCGAAAGCCTTCGACCGCGTGTCCCGCGATGTTCTTTTCCTTGTTTTAGAGTACGTGAATGTTGGAAAAATAACTTCAGATGGCGTGAGAAAGGCCTATGACCAATGTACTACACAGATTATAATTAACAAGTCTCTCAGCGCAAAGCTTTCAGTGATGTCTTCCCTCAGACAAGGGTGTCCTCTATGCCCATTGCTTTTCGCGCTATATCTCGAGCCCTTTTGTTTAGCAGTGATGCGCAATGAAAACATCCGAGGTTTCAAATTACAACGTGCTGAAGTTAAAATACTGGCATACGCCGACGGCATCGCTGTTTTCTGCGAGGATCGCGACAGCGTTCTCGAAACTGCAAGCCTCTTAAAGACATACTGTGAGCAATCTGGAGCTCAGATAAATTGGGAGAAGAGCCTCGGGATTTGGCACGGTCACTGGGACAATACACCGGCTCAGTTTGCAAACGTCCGGTGGTCAACAACGCCGGCTAAGTACTTGGGTGTGCCCCTCGAGCACTATAAGGACAGTAAGCAGTATTGGTGTGACGAGGCAGAGAGAATGGGGGAAAAAATAAAGGCTTGGCAGGGGCGCGATTTATCAATGTTTGGACGCGCTACCGTGTGTAATATTTTCTTAATGGCGGTACGTCTTGCAAATCCTATCTATGTGTCGTTCAAATGTGCAAAAAATGCACCGTGTTTTTGCCGTATTCATAAGCGCTTCAAATTGGGAGAGGGCAAGCAGAACCAATTTGTTTCGTTCCGTCCGCAGTGGTGGGCTAGGTCTGTCCCATTTCTTTATCAGACAAATTGTGTCTCGGTTTCTTTTTTTGTGTGAGCAGACAAACGATTTTATGCGCACAGTGATTCAAGTTCGATTGAGGAAAGCACTGCCGCAATTTCTTGTAACTTCCGCAGATATGGCGGGAGGAAGCGTCACTGGCTATTTGCGTGAAGTGGTTGATTCTTTCCGTTTTTTATACACTCGCTTTTCAATGGAGTATTTGTGTTCTGTGACAAGAAAAACACTGTACAGAGATTTAGTTGATTCAATGTTGCCGATACCTTTGTACAGATCTGTAAACTGGGGAGGCCACGGAGACGATGTATTGAAACGGGTTAAAAAGATGCCAATTAGACCTTCTCAAAAAACGTTTTTCTTCAAGCTACATGCAAACACGGTACCCGTAAAAACATGGCTGGATGAAAAAGGCATAGATGTTCCGTGGACTGTAAACTGCTTACTTTGCAACAAACCAGAAACCATCGAACATGCTTTCATCGACTGCTGGGATGCAATCTTCCACTGGGACGTCTTACAGCGGACCCTTAAAAAAGAACTACCGATTACGCATTTGGGAATTCGCTTTTTACCAACAGATAATGCGGGGGTAGTTCCCTACGATATGTTTGTGCTCCTTGGCCTCCACAGTCTGTGGAAAACGAGAATGGCACTTAGACATGTTGATGTGGATGACCGTTCGTGGAGAGTCAACTTCATCGAAAGTATTGCGCATATTCGGGAAATATATCGTGAGCAGAGTGAACCACCCGATTGGGTGGCTATTCTCGACGATTTAGTGAAACTTAAGAGATTTTAATAATGTAATGTTAGCCAAAGTGTGGTTGACATGTTTTAGCACGTAAATATGTATTCCTTTGTAATGCATGCAGGCAATAAAGAAAAAAAAAGAAAACGAAAAAAAAAGCCTCGGTAGCACAGTAGGCAGCGCGTCAGCCTCATAATCTGAAGGTCGTGAGTTCGATCCTCGCCCGGGGCAAAGGCGGCACTTTCTTTTTTTTTTGTATGCCCTTTTAGAATGTCCCGGTGACTTTCTTGTCCCGCACTCTTAATGCTTCAGTGAAAGCCTCGTTAATGAGCATGTGCCCTATTATTTATTCTTTTAACCACCGTGATCGAGACGGTATGCGCCCACGGGCCAGACGTCCGCCTCGGAAAGGGCAGTAGGCAGCGCGTCAGTCTCATAATCTGAAGGTCGTGAGTTTGTGGGGATTGAGGCTTGCCCGTCGCCATTGCGCTGGTTTTCGCCTATTTCTGCTATCCCCACGTCCGATCATATGACGCTCCCTTCCTCCGCCGTCTTACAGCGCTGGGCGAGCGGGGGAGTGACGTTAACCTCCCCCTCCCGGCGTCGGACCTCGACGGGGCGCTGCGCTCGAGTTTCGCGTCTCGCGAGACGTTTCGAGCAGCGGGGGGGGAGAGACTCTCTCTGGACCTCGTAGGGTAAGCACGTATTTTCTCTCCCGTCCGTCGGCTCCTCTTTTGGGCTCGCTCGGACGGAACTCGCTAACGGTGCCTTGCGCCAGCGGCGAGCGCTTAGCTTACGTTGTCCTTTTCCGAACGCTAGCCTGAAGAGCGGTGCGATGCATTCACGCGTGGTCATACTACGCCGAAACCGTACTATCGAAGCCAACGCGAGCGGAGTTAGCCCTCACTCGAGCGATCGGGCCCTGTGGTCGCGGATCGTAAGAGTACGCAGCATAGTCGCGAGGGGCCCGTTTTCTCACAGCGGCGTGTCGCCGTGAGCCCTTTTGCCCGCGGAGACGTGCTAGCGGCACCCTTTGTGTTGTACTTTCGCCCGTGGCGTGGGGAAGCCTGTTTTGCTTCTCCCGCCGCCTTTGGGAGCGGGTGTTGTACTGCGTTTTGTGGTGTTGCTGCAGGCAATAAACTGTTGCGGATCTCGAGAGCAGTACTGTGTACTTGCCGCGTTGCGCTCGGCGCCTTTGCGCTCGAACGCACTTACGTGTGCAGCGGCGCGCTAGTTCACGCGAGGCGACGGCAAACGCGGCCCTGTGGCTCGCTAAGTCCGAACCCACGCTAGTGGCCGTACTCCTGTGAGGTACGTGTACAATACAAGTTCGATCCCCACCCGGGCCAAAGGCGGCACTTCCCTTTTTTTTTGTATGCCCTTTTAGGATGTCCCAGTGACTTTCTTGTCCCGCACTCTTAATGCTTCAGTGGCCGCCTCATTAATGAGCATGTGCCCTATTATTTATTCTACTTTTAACCACCGTGATCGAGACGGTATGCGCCCACGGGCCAAACGTCCGCCTCGGTAGCGCAGTAGGCAGCGCGTCAGTCTCATAATCTGAAGGTCGTGAGTTCGATCCTCACCCGGGGCAAAGGCGGCAGTTTCTTTTTTTTTTGTATGCCCTTTTAGGATGTCCCAGTGACTTTCTGTCCCGCACTCTTAATGCTTCAGTGGTAGCCTCGTTAATGAGCATGTGCCCTATTATTTATTCTACTTTTAACCACCGTGATCGAGACGGTATGCGCCCACGGGCCAAACGTCCGCCTCGGTAGCGCAGTAGGATTCCACTTCCGGCCGCCACGGGTGACGGACGTGTTTTCATGGGCTCGAACGAGCCAGTGCTTGCGGCACAGTTTAGCCGCGGAAACAGGGACGCTATGGAAGATAACCAGGATTATCAAGTACTGCTGCCACATCTGCCGAAAGGTCGTATTGTTTTGAACACAGTATTTTTGCACGGTGACCTACAAGCGAGACCGTACCGAGTCGAGGACTACAGGGATGCCCTTGCTCAATTGGAATTGCTACCTGAGGTGGAAGCCTTAGGTGCATTTCAAATGAATCATGTGTGGGCCGTGACGTTCAAAAGTCGTGAAGGTATGCAAAAGTTGTTAACTGCCGGACATATTAATGTGAAAAACAGAAAGTGCCTGGTGGTAGACCCAAACAACCAGGAGGTTCGAGTGAAGATACACTGGGTGCTCCACAATGTAACAAATGAGGACATTCGTGTGGCCTTCGAGCCGTATGGCGAAGTCACAGAAGTGAATAGGGAACGCTGGCGCGTGTCGGGTGTGTCAGAGAAAGGTTCGACAACGCGTGTGCTAAGCCTGAAGCTAAAGACAGGGGTCACAATTGAAGACGTTCCCCACCAAGTACGTGTCGCCGGAGAACTTGCTCTCGTCGTAATTCCTGGAAAGGCCCCCCTTTGTTTGCGCTGCCAAGGAAAAGGTCACATCCGCCGTGACTGCCGAATCCCTCGATGCCAGCGGTGCCGACGGTTTGGCCACGACGAAGCCCAGTGTGTGCCTACGTATGCGAACATAACGGGACCCGCGAAAAGCAAAGATGCTTCTGAAAATTTCATGGACGAAGCTGAAGCCGAAGAAGCAGCAGCGATGGCGCCGGAGAAACCCAAAAAGCCGGAAACGCCCCCCAGTACGACGGTGAAACAGGTGTTGATAGCGAGCGACCAAAGGAAGTCGAAAGAAACGTCAGCAGAACCAAAAAGTGAGGCACCCCAATATAACACGACCGAAAATCGTGTGGTAGAAGCGGCTGCGCCGTGCGACCCTTCGAAAGATGAGAGTGTAGCCATGGAAGGCATCGCATCGATGTCCGCCAAACGAGGGCATAACGAAACCTTCGAAGACTCGGACCTTCCTAAGGATGCAAGCGGCGGCCCTCCGCCACCTAAATCGGCTCTGATGCGACGAATGTCGTTCAAGCCGAAACCGAACATTCCTCCTGACGGACGACCAGAGGCGAAACCGCCGAGCTAAAGGCGGGGCCTCGCTTCCCTTGTGCAAGCCAGCGACATGCCTCCTCTAAAACAAAGACGTTTAGACCCTGCTGCGGAGTCCAGCCACCGGACATCTGTTGAGAGGGAAGACACGGGGCAGCTGGATGATGCCGACTGTGAATTGCCTCAGCACGGTGAACCCTCTTATACATCTCTGCGCTCCGAGGTAAACGCTGTGCGATCTAAGTGCTCCTCACAAATTAAGAACGGAAAGCTTGCCGTGTCCTTACGAATCGCCACTTTGAATGTACGCGGACTAGCAGCCAAGAAGCGTCAAAGTCAAATTAATCGTCTCTTTCTCGAAAATAACTTAGATCTGGCAGCTGTGCAAGAAACCAAGATTGAAAGTGAGGAGCACACGGATCGTATGGTGGAAACTTTTCGAAGACACTATAATGTTTGTGTGAGCCACTCAAAAGGTACATCCGGGGGCTGCGCAATTTATATAAGAAACAACGTAGGCATTGAAAGTGAAAAAGTTGTAGCGTCAGAGGAGGGGCGCTTGATTGTGCTTGACTTTTTGTATTCTGGAAAGGAATGGCGTGTTATTTGTATTTATGCACCAAACACTGATAATGAACGTGTTGTATTGTTTGAAAGAGTAGAACAGTTTCTGAAATGTGAAAAATGCCTTATCATGCTAGGTGATTTTAACTGTGTTTGCATGGCTGAAGATAGAACTAGAAGTGTGCCTGCACGAGATAAAAGTGAGCGACTACTCATTTCGCTGCTGGAAGAATATTACATGGAAGATTTAGGATACCTACTTTCAAAAGTAGGCCGTCCTACTTTCACGCATTACCAACGCGGAAGCTGTGCTAGGCTGGATAGGATATACGCCTACGGTCTCTCTTGCCAAAGAGTGTGTTAACCTCGAAGTTAAACACGTATCTTTTAGCGACCATAGCCTTGTAACAGCCACACTTGGAACCAATTTAAAAAAGAGCCGGTTCAACTGGGAACTACTGGAAGTTCAACGTGAAACTCTTAGAAGACGAAACATTACACAAAGTGTAAAACAAAGAATCGAAGACATGGTATCGACAAAAACACACGGATGGATAGCGGAGTGGGAAAACTTTAAAAACGCGGTCAAAATGACTGCGATTGAAAGGGGAAGCATACTTTATCAGAAAGAAAAGACTAAAGAGAAAGAACTTCAATGTCAGCTCAATTATCTTATGTGCATGGAAAGTGCAAATCCGGCTTATATACAAAAGAAATACGCGAGGTAAAAAACAAGCTTGAACTTATCGCAACAGAGAAGTACAAAGCAGCAGTGATAAGAGCACGAGCTGAAAAGATATGGATGGGTGAAACGCCCAACAAGCGTGCGCTGTGCGACGAAATAAGATATTCAGTCAAAAATGAAATACGCCAGATTCATTATCACAATGAAGTGACGTGTGAAAAGAGTAAAATCGAAGATGCATTTGTAGAATACTACAGTGAGTTATTCATGAATAAAACGAACCATGCAGCTGGTTCTAAAGCTGCGATCATTAATTTAATGCCAAAGCTTGAAAATGACATCAAAACGCGAATGGAGCTGCCAATAAGTGTGAACGAAGTGAGAAACGCTATTAAGGAACTGGCCGTAGGGAAAACTCCTGGACCCGATGGATTAGGGGCCGCCTTTTACAAAACGTTTATTGAAGAGATTAGTCCAATTTTGCACGAGGTGATCAGTGAGGCGTACGAAAACAAAGCGTTGCCTCCCTCCTTTCTATCTGCTCATATGGTCCTAATACCAAAGACAGATAATCCAGACAAACTAATGTCAGTAGGAGCTTACCGCCAAATAACTCTTACAAACGTAGACTATAAAATATATACAAAAGTTCTAGCCAAACGATTACAAAGCGTTGTCAAGCTGCTCGTAGGACCGCATCAGACGTGCGGCATAAAGGGTCGTTCGATTTGTACCAATGTGCATGTAGCCCGCAGCGTTTTAGAGTGTTGTGACGCCGTGGCGGGGCGGGTTGCTATGCTCCAACTTGATCTTGCTAAGGCGTTTGACCGTGTCGCACACGAATTTCTTTTTTCGTTGCTTGAACACGTCAACCTCGGAAAAGTAATGCTGGAAGGTTTAAAAATGGCTTACAGTAATTGTACAGTGCGAATAATTGTAAATAAGAACCTTACAAGAAGCATTGACGTCAGGTCATCCATAAAACAAGGCTGTGCGCTGTCTTCTCTGCTTTTTGCGCTATACCTTGAACCTTTCTGTCTCAGCTTAATTAACAACAGCAAAATTAATGGCTTCGTGCTTCAAACGCAACACGTCAAAGTTCTCGCATATGCTGATGACGTTGGTGTTTTCTGCACTGATCGCAAAAGCATAGAAGAGACTATAAGCGTCACCAAAGCATTCTGCGAACAGACAGGATGTGCGATAAACTGGGAGAAGAGCGTCGGTTTCTGGCACGGCACGTGGGACGTTAAGCCGCAATCATTCGCGAGCATCAAATGGTCCAACACACCCTCTGCGTATTTAGGTGTACCCTTGGAACATTACAACCAGACAGGAGATTACTGGGATGACCTGACGTCAAAGGTGAAGGAAAAAGTTGGTGGATGGCAAGGCCGTGAATTGTCAATGTTCGCGCGTGCGAGTGCTTGCAATGTTTTCCTGATTGCAAAAGTGTGGTATGTGCTACAGTTTCTGTCAATGTCTCGCGTAAATGTGCAAAAATTGCACCGTATTTTTGCGGTCTTCATTTGGGGCTCAAACTGGGAAAGAGTCAGCAGAACAAATCTTTTTCGTTCACTGAAAGACGGGGGCCTTGGTCTTTCACATCTGTTCATCAGACAAATTGTGTCGCGGTTTGTGTTTTTACGGGACCAGAAAGACCCGTTTTTGAGAACCGTTATGCATGTGAGGTTAAAAAATGCCATTCCTGATTTTGTTGTGTCTAGTGCAGCTGCAATTGACGGCGGTATAAAAGGCTACCTCAAAGAAGTGGTGATGGCATTCAGGATACTTCAAACACGATTTTCACTCGAGTATTTGAGTCTTGTATCAAGAAAAAAGCTCTACAAAGACCTGATCACTGTAATGATGCCCACACCATTATATAGATCACTAAATCATAAAGGCCCCGGGCAAGACGTGCTAAAAAGAGTTAAAAAAATGACCGTTAAAGGATCTATAAAATCGTTTTTCTTTAAAGTACACACGAACACATTGCCTGTGAAAACATGGCTTAAAGACAAAGGCATATTTATACCGTGGACGACAAACTGCACCCTGTGTAACAAACCGGAGACGATCGAACACACATTCATTGACTGCTGGGATCCAATATTTTTTTGGGATGTGTTACAAAGAACCCTGAAGAAAGAGCTACCGATAACACCACATGGAATACGTTATCTTTCAGTGCAGAATGAGTGTGGTGTTCCATACGACATGATAATGTTATTGGGGCTTTACAGCCTCTGGATCACACGCATGGCCGTGAGGCATATGGATTCTAAAGCCAAATCGACACGGGAAAACTTTATTGAATGTGCAATGTATGTGCGCGACACATATCGAACATTGGATGAACCTCCAGATTGTATGGAGGTATTTGATGAATTGGTGAAAATGAAATGTTTTTAATCCATCACAATGGTCGAGTAGACCAATGTGGTTTTTATACCAATGTATTGCTTTATTTCTGAATAAAAAGGTTATTAAAAAAAAAAAAAAGCCTCGGTAGCGCAGTAGGCAGCGCGTCAGTCTCATAATCTGAAGGTCGTGAGTTCGATCCTCACCCGGGGCAAAGGCGGCAGTTTCTTTTTTTTTTGTATGCCCTTTTAGGATGTCCCAGTGACTTTCTGTCCCGCACTCTTAATGCTTCAGTGGTAGCCTCGTCAATGAGCATGTGCCCTATTATTTATTCTACTTTTAACCACCGTGATCGAGACGGTATGCGCCCACAGGCCAAACGTCCGCCTCGGTAGCGCAGTAGGCAGCGCGTCAGTCTCATAATCTGAAGGTCGTGAGTTCGATCCTCACCCGGGGCAAAGGCGGCAATTTCTTTTTTTTTTTGTATGCCCTTTTAGGATGTCTCAGTGACTTTCTTGTCCCGCACTCTTAATGCTTCAGTGGTAGCCTCGTTAATGAGCATGTGCCATATTATTTATTCTGCTTTTAACCACCGTGATCGAGATGGTATGCGCCCACGGGCCAAACGTCCGCCTCGGTAGCGCAGTAGGCAGCGCGTCAGTCTCATAATCTGAAGGTCGTGATTTCGATCCTTACCCGGGGCTTAGGCGGAAATTTCTTTTTTTTTTGTATGCCCTTTTAGGATGTCCCAGTGACTTCCTTGTCCCGCACTCTTAATGCTTCAGTGGTATCCTCGTTAATGAGCATGTGCCCTATTATTTATTCTACTTTTAACCACCGTGATCGAGACGGTATGCGCCCACGGGTCAAACGTCCGCCTCGGTAGCGCAGTGATTCCACTTCCGGCCACCGTAGCGTGCGGTTGTGTGATTCATGGGCTCCCAACGAGCAGGTACAGCGGCCCCCCAAAGCCGCGGAAACAGGTCAACGGATATGCCTTGCCAGGACTACCAAATTGCTTTGCCGACCCTGCCCACAGGTACGACCACCACGAACACTTTGTTTCTACACGCAGACCTAAAAGCCAGGCCTTATAGGGTGGAGCACTCGCGCATATTTCGCTACTATCGGAAGTGGTCGCACTAGGTGCTTATCAAATGAACCATGTGTGGGCGGTGACTTTTTGCGACGACGAAGCGAAGAAAATGCTGGCAGCAGGAAATTTCACTGTGGAAGACCGACGCTGCGTTGTTGTTGACCCCTGCAACCAGGCAATACGACTCAAGCTGTACTGGTTGTTGCACGGCGTCCCCGATGAAGACGTGCGAACAGCATTGTCTCCGTTTGGGAAAGTCGTTGAGGTCGCCAGAGATAAGTGGCGCGTACAAGGCTGCAACGAGAAGAGTTCCACAACGCGGTCGGAAACCCTCCAGCTCAAAGCAGGCATGAGTATTAAAGACTTACCACACCAACTTCGAGTGGCAGAGGGCTTAGCTCTCGTCCATGTACCTGGCAGAGCACCGCTCCGTCTCCGGTGTCACGGCACCGGCCACATACGACGAGACTGTCGTGTACCGCGCTGTGGCCATTGTCGCTGGTACGGCCACGATGAATCCACGTGCGTGCGATCCTATGCCTCGGTGACTGGACCGCCCCAAAACCAAGACACTTCGGAACACATTATGGACCTAATTGACGCCAAGGAAGCTGCACGTGATCCCATACCAGAAGACGGCGTCAACACCAAGCCACCAGCAACGCGAGAAAAGAGCAAAGACATCGTGAATAATAAGGAACCCGACCCGATGGAACTCAAGACAGACAAAAAGGCCGATAGTGTAAGTGACCTCAATGTAGCCCCGCCTTCAATAACGACCTGCGACACCAAGGAAGCTGTCGACGTTGAAATGGCAACAGCTGCGAGCACATCGGCGAAACGGTCACGCGACACAGGTCAAGACGACGTTGGAAACACCAAAAAAATAGGTATCGACGAGCCTCCAGCGAAAACGTTTCCTCTTCGGCGAGGAAGCCTCAAGTTCAAGCCGACAATACTGCCTGACCGGAAACCACCGCCAGCAAATCCCTTGCCTTAGCAGGGGAACTGTTTGTGTGATACAAACTCAAACACCCCGATCACTGATCGGGCACCTTTTCGTAACAAGATGGCTCCAAACGCAAGACAAACCGTGTATTACAGTCCAGCAATACCCACGCCTCGTTTAGGTGCACTGCCCTACTGACCCACAATGTGAGTAGTATGTATACCACTACCAATTTACTATGGCTAACAAACTTAATACTCCCTTGCGTATAGCAACAATAAATGTCCGCGGTCTGTCGACGCGCAGAAAGCAGTACCAACTGAACCGCCTTCTAACCGAAAATAATCTAGACCTAGTGGCAGTACAAGAAACAAAAATTGAAAGTCAAGAACAAACTGATAAAATGGTCGAAACGTTCAGGCCTACATTTAATATATGTGTGTCTCATGCGGTTGCTGCGTCTGGAGGCTGTTTGATATTATACCGGCATTCAATCGAAATTGTTGAAGAAGTTGTTACCACGTGTGAAAGTGGAAGACTAGTTGTGCTTGATTTTACGTTTTGCGATAGGCTGTGGCGCGCAATATGTGTTTACGCACCAAACAGAGAACAAGAAAGGAAGAATGTTTTTTGAAAGTGTACAATTATATGTAAAGTGTGACCGCAATGTTGCTCTGTTGGGAGATTTTAATTGTGTGTGCAGACCAGAAGACAGAAGCAAAAGGTCCAGAGATAAAAGTGCGATATACTTAAATGAGACAGCATACGAATGTGACTTAGAAGACGTAGGAAGTGTGCTTACGTCTAGAAACAACATGAAGTCCACCCATTTCCAAGGAGACTGCCACGCAAGATTAGACCGTATCTATGTACCAGTCGAATTTCTGCCGCTTTGTACCAACTATCTCGTACAGTGCGTCAGTTTTAGCGATCATTGTCTAGTAGCGGTTACTATCGGTGAAAAGGAAAACGCGTGTCGCTTTAACTGGCACACATGGAAGCTTAACGATAAGCTGTTAGAAGATGAACCTTTCCTTCAAAAACTAAAAGAACAGATCGATAACTTACTGAACGATGATGATTCAGATAACTTTTCGTCCTTACGGGAAATGTTTAAATCTGACGTCAAACTCATGGCAATAGACCGAGCGTGCACACTGCGCAGAAAAGAAAAAGAAAAAGAAAGACAGCTTCACGATACACTACAATTCCTACTTACCACTGAAAGTTCTAAACCGGGCCTGTTCGAAAAGCAAATAAAAGAAACTAAAAGCAAGCTAGAAGCAGTAGACATTGAAAGATATCGAGGTGCAGTGGTCAGAGCACGCGCCAATCAATTTTGGCTCGGAGAAACGCCCACCAAGCGGGTGTTAGGAGACGAAAAGCGATATGCAGTGAAAAAAGACATTACCGAAATTTGTTATCACAACGAAGTTACCCGAGATAAAAAAAACATCCAAAAAGCCTTCACTGAACGTTTTCGTTGGCTGTTAAATCAAAAACATGAAGATACCAAAGTATTTGAACGTGAATTTTTGCCGCTATTGCCACAACTCAGGGGCGTAGCCACGTTAGGGCACACCGGGCCCGTGCCCCCCCCGAAATTTTTTTTGCCATAGCATACAGAGCAGAAAATGACACTCGACCACATCTGCCTGCTCGTCCCCACTACAGATCAAGGAGGTGCCCCCCCCCCCCCCGAAAAAAATTTCTGCCTACGCCCCTGCCACAACTAGAGAACGAACTATGTGAAGAACTCGAAATGCCAATTACCGTAAACGAAATCGAAAAAGACTTTGAAAAAGTCTTTTTCAAAAAGACGAAAAAGACGATTGAAGACTTAAAACCAAGTAAATCACCTGGGCCAGATGGGTTAGGCGCAACCCTGTACAAGTGTTTTAAACCAGAAATGTCAGTAGCCTTGCATCGCGTCATCAACGAGTGTTTTCAAAGGAAAAGCATGCCTCCATCGTTTAGGACAACGCACGTGGTGTTAATTCCTAAAACCAATGATCCGCTCAAGTTACGCTCCGTTGAGTCATATAGACCAATAAGCCTCACGAATACTGACTACAAAGTATTCATGAAAGTAATAGCTAAGCGACTTCAAAGGGTTATTAAAACACTAGTAGGCCCACACCAGACATGCGGGATTAAGGGAAGAACGATTTTCACCAATATACATGTAGTAAGAAATATATTGGAGTCATGCGATGCTGAAGGAGGCCGAATTGCAATACTCCAGCTAGACCTTGAAAAGGCCTTTGATAGGGTAACCCACGAAATTTTACTACTAATACTTCAACACGTTAATGTAGGTTCCGTTATCCTAGAAGGCGTTAAAATGGCTTATGCAGACTGCACAGCCAAACTGATAATAAACAGGCAACTTAGTGAGAGCATTCCAGTTACTGCCAGCTTGCGCCAAGGCTGTCCAACCTCCTCGTTACTATTTGCGCTATATATAGAACCTTTCTGCCAAAAAACTGTTTCATGTCCCACCATCCAAGGCTTTCGCTATTGTGACAACGAAATCAAAGTGCTGGCATACGCGGACGACATTGCCGTGCTACGTACAGACAAAGAAAGTGTACAAAAAGTGGTAAAAGAAACTACATCACTTTGTCAAGCTACGGGGAGTGCTGTAAACTGGGCAAAAAGCCTCGGTATTTGGTATGGAGACTGGCCAACTAAGCAACAACTGTACTGCAATATAGAATGGTCTGACTCGCCAAACGTATACCTCGGCGTCCCATTGCAACACCACAAGGCGCCTATAGAGCACTGGATCGCAGAAACCGACAGGGTAAAAGAAAAAACTCAGAAATGGGGTGGTCATAAATTCTCAATCTTTTCGAGAGCAAGTGTGTGCAATATATTTCTAATCGCTAAATTTTTTTATGTTCTACAAGTATTATGCATGACAAGAATGTCAGTGCAGAAACTTCACAGAGTGTTTGCAGTTTATATTTGGGGCTCGACTTGGGAGGGCACGAGTCGTTGCAATCTGTTTCAGAGGGTCCAGCATGGGGGACTAGGCCTAACTCACCTTTTTTTTTAGACAAGTTGTTTCAAGGTTTATTTATCTCCGCGATCAGAGTAACGCATTTTTGAGAACAGTGTTACAAGTTCGCCTACGAGACCACCTGGCGGACTATGTTGTGTCAACAAGCATTGTGACAGCTGGCCCACTGCCAGGATTCCTACGTGAAATAGTGGCTTCTTATAGAATACTTAAAACACATTTTTCCCTTGAGTATCTGGCGTTAGTTTCAAAGAAAAAGCTGTATAAGGATCTAATAGATGTATTTCTACCTCTACCAGTATATAGATCAAAATACTTATTGGGTTCAGAACGCAATGTGCTTAAAAGAGTGAGAGCCATGCCTGTTCGAAGTTCGACAAAAACGTTTTTTTTTCAACTATACACAGAAACGCTCCCAGTGAAGTCATGGCTTCAGAGTAAAGGCATTTTTGTTCCCTGGTCAATTAACTGCATATTATGCAGGAAGGCTGAAACAATAAACCATTGTTTTCTCGACTGCCGCGATGCAGCATTTTTATGGGACGTCCTTCAACGTACAATCAAAAAAGATTTCCCGTTATCACCATTTGGCATACGATTTCTGCCCTGCGACGACACAGGGGGCTTTCCTACTGATATGGTTATGCTGTTATGCATGCATGCCCAGCGGAAGGCTCGCATGGCAGTACGACACGAGGACGTGCATGCACGCTCAGCGCGACACTACTTTGTCGAAAGTGTGATCTACATGAAAGATGTGCTAGAACACGCAGAAGACACCCCTGATTGGTTTACGACATTGGATGAATTGGCCTCACTCAAGGCCTTTTAAACACACACCATGCTTGACACTAGCTGATGTTTTTACCCTTTGTACTTGTCTTGTGTAACCCTGTTTGATGTAAAAAGGTAATAAAGAAAAAAAGGGGTGTAGCTCAGTGGTAGAGCGCTCACTTTGCATGTGAGAAGTCCCGGGTTCAAACCCCGGCACCTCCAGGACGATCGTCCTTTTCTTGCTTTATTTTGTGCTAGTGTTCTGTCGATATAATGGCACGATGACTCGGCACTGCGCGTGTAAGATCGCAGTTCTGTTCAGACATCGTCGCAATTTTGTTAATGGAATAAATTGGCGCATTTCCGTGATAAGGCAAAGAGCATAAAGCCGCGATGCCCAAATAATTGGATTCAATGAGAAGCAATTAGATATTTTATTATTATTAATAAATCCGAATGAGCAGGAAAGAACGCGGTATTAAACTTACCTGTCGTGGCGGGGGTGGAGCTCAGTGGTAGAGCGCTCGCTTTGCATGTGAGAAGTCCCGCGTTCGAACCCCGGCACCTCCAGGACGATCGTCCTTTTTTTGCTTTCTTTTGTGCTAGTGTTCTGCGATATAATGGTACGATGACTCGGCACTGCGCGTGTAAGATCGCAGTTCCGTTCAGACATCGTCGCAATTTTGTTAATGGAATAAATTGGCGCATTTCCGTGATAAGTAAAAGAGCATAAATCCGCGATTGCCAAATAATTGGATTCAATGAGAAGCAATTACATATTTTATTATTATTAATAGAGACAAATGAGCAGGAAAGAACGCATTATTAAACTTACATGTCGTGGGGGCGGGGGGGGGTCTAGCTCAGTGGTAGAGCGCTCGCTTTGCATGTGAGAAGTCCCGGGTTCAAACCCCGGCACCTCCAGGACGATCGTCCTTTTTTGCTTTATTTTCTGCTAGTGTTCTGTCGATATAATGGTAGGATGACTCGGCACTGCGCGTGTAAGATCGCAGTTCTGTTCAGACATCGTCGCCATTTTGTTAATGGAATAAATTGGCGCATTTCCGTGATAAGTCAAAGTTCATAAAGCCGCGATGCCAAAATAATTGGATTTAACGAGAAGCAATTATTTATTTTATTATTATTAATAAAGCCAAATGAGCAGGAAAGAACGCGGTATTAAAGTTACCTCTCGTGGCGGGGGTGTAGCTCAGTGGTAGAGCGCTCGCTTTGCATGAGAGAAGTCCCGGGTTCAAACCCCGGCACCTCCAGGACGATCGTCCTTTTCTTGCTTTATTTGGCTAGTGTCTGTCGATAGGTACGATTCGCAGCGGTGTAAGATCGCAGTTCGTTCAGACATCGTCGCAATTTTGTTAATGGAATAAATTGGCGCATTTCCGTGATAAGTCAAAGAGCATAAACCGCGATTGCCCAAATAATTGGATTCAATGAGAAGCAATTACATATTTTATTATTATTAATAGAGACAAATGAGCAGGAAAGAACGCAGTATTAAACTTACCTGTCGTGGCGGGGGTGGAGCTCAGTGGTAGAGCGCTCGCTTCGCATGTGAGAAGTCCCGGGTTCGAACCCCGGCACCTCCAGGACGATCGTACTTTTTTGCTTTATTTTGTGCTAGTGTTCTGTCGATATAATGGTACGATGACTCGGCACTGCGCGTGTAAGATCGCAGTTCTGTTCAGACATCGTCGCAATTTTGTTAATGGAATAAATTGGCGCATTTCCGTGATAAGGCAAAGAGCATGAAGCCGCGATGCCCAAATAATTGGACTGAATGAGAAGCAATTAGATATTTTATTATTATTAATAAATCCAAATGAGCAGGAAAGAACGCGGTATTAAACTTACCTGTCGTGGCGGGGGTGTAGCTCAGTGGTAGAGCGCTCGCTTTGCATGTGAGAAGTCCCGGGTTCAAACGCCGGCACCTCCAGGATGATCGTCCTTTTTTCGCTTTATTTTGTGCTAGTGTTCTCTCGATATAATGGTACGATGACTCGGCAGTGAGCGTGCAAGATCGCAGTTCCGTTCAGACATCGTCGCAATTTTGTTAATGGAATAAATTGGCGCATTTCCGTGATAAGTCAAAGAGCATAAATCCGCGATGCCCAAATAATTGGATTCAATGAGAAGCAATTAGATATTTTATTAATATTAATAAATCCGAATGAGCAGGAAAGAACGCGGCATTAAACATACCTGTCGTGGCGGGGGTGTAGCTCAGTGGTAGAGCGCTCGCTTTGCATGTGAGAAGTCCCGGGTTCAAACGCCGGCACCTCCAGGACGATCGTCCTTTTTTGCTTTATCTTGTGCTAGTGTTCTGTCGATATAATGGTACGATGACTCGGCACTGCGCGTGTAAGATCGCAGTTCTGTTCAGACATCGTCGCAATTTTGTTAATGGAATAAATTGGCGCATTTCCGTGATAAGTCAAAGAGCATAAATTCGCGATGCCCAAATAATTGGATTCAATGAGAAGCAATTACATATATTATTATTATTAACAAAGCCAAATGAGCAGGAAAGAACGCGACATTAAACATACCTGTCGTGGCGGGGGTGTAGCTCAGTGGTAGAGCGCTCGCTTTGCATGTGAGAAGTCCCGGGTTCAAACGCCGGCACCTCCAGGATGATCGTCCTTTTTTCGCTTTATTTTGTGCTAGTGTTCTGTCGATATAATGGTACGATGACTCGGCAGTGCGCGTGCAAGATCGCAGTTCCGTTCAGACATCGTCGCAATTTTGTTAATGGAATAAATTGGCGCATTTCCGTGATAAGTCAAAGAGCATAACTCCGGGATGCCCAAATAATTGGATTCAATGAGAAGCAATTAGATGTTTTATTATTATTATTGAATCCGAATGAGCAGGAAAGAACGCGGCATTAAACATACCTGTCGTGGCGGGGGTGTAGCTCAGTGGTAGAGCGCTCGCTTTGCATGTGAGAAGTCCCGGGTTCAAACCCCGGCACCTCCAGGACGATCGTCCTTTTCTTGCTTTATTTTGTGCTAGTGTTCTGTCGGTATAATGGTGCGATGACTCGGCACTGCGCGTGTAAGATCGCAGTTCTGTTCAGACATCGTCGCAATTTTGTTAATGGAATAAATTGGCGCATTTGCGTGATAAGTCAAAGAGCATAAATCCGCGATGCCCAAATAATTGGATTCAATGAGAAGCAATTAGATATTTTATTATTATTAATGAATCCTAGTGAGCAGGAAAGAACGCGACATTAAACATACCTGTAGTGGCGGGGGTGTAGCTCAGTGGTAGAGCGCTCGCTTTGCATGTGAGAAGTTCCGGGTTCAAACCCCGGCACCTCCAGGACGATCGTCCTTTTCTTGCTTTATTTTGTGCTAGTGTTCTGTCGGTATAATGGTGCGATGACTCGGCACTGCGCGTGTAAGATCGCAGTTCTGTTCAGACATCGTCGCAATTTTGTTAATGGAATAAATTGGCGCATTTGCGTGATAAGGCAAAGAGCATGAAGCCGCGATGCCCAAATAATAAGACTGAATGAGAAGCGATTACATATTTTATTATTATTAACAAAGCCAAATGAGCAGGAAAGAACGCGGTATTAAACTTACCTGTCGTGGCGGGGGTGTAGCTCAGTCGTAGAGCGCTCGCTTTGCATGTGAGAATTCCCGGGTTCAAACGCCGGCACCTCCAGGATGATCGTCCTTTGTTCGCTTTATTTTGTGCTAGTGTTCTGTCGATATAATGGTACGATGACTCGGCAGTGCGCGTGCAAGATCGCAGTTCCGTTCAGACAACGTTGCAATTTTGTTAATGGAATAAATTGGTGCATTTCCGTGATAAGTCAAAGAGCATAAATCCGCGATGCCCAAATAATTGGATTCAGTGAGAAGCAATTAGATATTTTATTATTATTAATAAATCCGAATGAGCAGGAAAGAACGCGGCATTAAACATACCTGTCGTGGCGGGGGTGTAGCTCAGTGGTAGAGCGCTCGCTTTGCATGTGAGAAGTCCCGGGTTCAAACCCCGGCACCTCCAGGACGATCGTCCTTTTCTTGCTTTATTTTGTGCTAGTGTTCTGTCGGTATAATGGTACGATGACTCGGCACTGCGCGTGTAAGATCGCAGTTCCGTTCAGACATCGTCGCAATTTTGTTAATGGAATAAATTGGCGCATTTCCGTGATAAGTCAAAGAGCATAAAGCCGCGATGCCCAAATAATTGGATTCAATGAGAAGCAATTAGATATTTTATTATTATTAATAAATCCAAATGAGCAGGAAAGAACGCGGTATTAAACTTACCTGTCGTGGCGGGGGTGTAGCTCAGTGGTAGAGCGCTCGCTTTGCATGTGAGAAGTCCCGGGTTCAAACGCCGGCACCTCCAGGATGATCGTCCTTTTTTGCTTTATTTTGTGCTAGTGTTCTGTCGATATAATGGTACGATGACTCGGCAGTGCGCGTGCAAGATCGCAGTTCCGTTCAGACATCGTCGCAATTTTGTTAATGGAATAAATTGGCGCATTTCCGTGATAAGCCAAAGAGCATAAATTCGCGATGCCCAAATAATTGGATTCAATGAGAAGCAATTAGATATTTTATTATTATTAATGAATCCGAATGAGCAGGAAAGAACGCGGCATTAAACATACCTGTCGTGGCGGGGGTGTAGCTCAGTGGTAGAGCGCTCGCTTCGCATGTGAGAAGTCCCGGGTTCAAAGGCCGGCACCTCCAGGATGATCGTTCTTTTTTCGCTTTATTTTGTGCTAGTGTTCTGTCGATATAATGGTACGATGACTCGGCAGTGCGCGTGCAAGATCGCAGTTCCGTTCAGAGATCGGCGCAATTTTGTTAATGGAATAAATTGGCGCATTTCCGTGATAAGTCAAAGAGCATAAATTCGCGATGCCCAAATAATTGGATTCAATGAGAAGCAATTACATATTTTATTATTAGTATTAACAAAGCCAAATGAGCAGGAAAGAACGCGGCATTAAACATACCTGTCGTGGCGGGGGTGTAGCTCAGTGGTAGAGCGCTCGCTTCGCATGTGAGAAGTCCCGGGTTCAAACCCCGGCACCTCCAAGACGATCGTCCTTTTTTGCTTTATTTTGTGCTAGTGTTCTGTCGGTATAATGGTACGATGACTCGGCACTGCGCGTGTAAGATCGCAGTTCTGTTCAGACATCAACGCAATTTTGTTAATGGAATAAATTGGCGCATTTCCGTGATAAGTCAAAGAGCATAAATCCGCGATGCCCAAATAATTGGATTCAATGAGAAGCAATTAGATATTTTATTATTATTAATGAATCCGAATGAGCAGGAAAGAACGCGGCATTAAACATACCTGTCGTGGCGGGGGTGTAGCTCAGTGGTAGAGCGCTCGCTTTGCATGTGAGAAGTCCCGGGTTCAAACCCCGGCACCTCCAGGACGATCGTCCTTTTCTTGCTTTATTTTGTGCTAGTGTTCTGTCGGTATAATGGTGCGATGACTCGGCACTGCGCGTGTAAGATCGCAGTTCCGTTCAGACATCGTCGCAATTTTGTTAATGGAATAAATTGGCGCATTTCCGTGATAAGTCAAACAGCATAAATCCGCGATGCCCAAATAATTGGATTCAATGGGAAGCAATTAGATATTTTATAATTATTAATAAATCCGAATGAGCAGGAAAGAACGCGGCATTAAACATACCTGTCGTGGCGGGGGTGTAGCTCAGTGGGATTGATTCCACTTCCGGCCGCCACGGGTGACGGACGTGTTTTCATGGGCTCGAACGAGCCAGTGCTTGCGGCACAGTTTAGCCGCGGAAACAGGGACGCTATGGAAGATAACCAGGATTATCAAGTACTGCTGCCACATCTGCCGAAAGGTCGTATTGTTTTGAACACAGTATTTTTGCACGGTGACCTACAAGCGAGACCGTACCGAGTCGAGGACTACAGGGATGCCCTTGCTCAATTGGAATTGCTACCTGAGGTGGAAGCCTTAGGTGCATTTCAAATGAATCATGTGTGGGCCGTGACGTTCAAAAGTCGTGAAGGTATGCAAAAGTTGTTAGCTGCCGGACATATTAATGTGAAAAACAGAAAGTGCCTGGTGGTAGACCCAAACAACCAGGAGGTTCGAGTGAAGATACACTGGGTGCTCCACAATGTAACAAATGAGGACATTCATGTGGCCTTCGAGCCGTATGGCGAAGTCACAGAAGTGAATAGGGAACGCTGGCGCGTGTCGGGTGTGTCAGAGAAAGGTTCGACAACGCGTGTGCTAAGCCTGAAGCTAAAGACAGGGGTCACAATTGAAGACGTTCCCCACCAAGTACGTGTCGCCGGAGAACTTGCTCTCGTCGTAATTCCTGGAAAGGCCCCCCTTTGTTTGCGCTGCCAAGGAAAAGGTCACATCCGCCGTGACTGCCGAATCCCTCGATGCCAGCGGTGCCGACGGTTTGGCCACGACGAAGCCCAGTGTGTGCCTACGTATGCGAACATAACGGGACCCGCGAAAAGCAAAGATGCTTCTGAAAATTTCGTGGACGAAGCTGAAGCCGAAGAAGCAGCAGCGATGGCGCCGGAGAAACCCAAAAAGCCGGAAACGCCCCCCAGTACGACGGTGAAACAGGTGTTGATAGCGAGCGACCAAAGGAAGTCGAAAGAAACGTCAGCAGAACCAAAAAGTGAGGCACCCCAATATAACACGACCGAAAATCGTGTGGTAGAAGCGGCTGCGCCGTGCGACCCTTCGAAAGATGAGAGTGTAGCCATGGAAGGCATCGCATCGATGTCCGCCAAACGAGGGCATAACGAAACCTTCGAAGACTCGGACCTTCCTAAGAATGCAAGCGGCGGCCCTCCGCCACCTAAATCGGCTCTGATGCGACGAATGTCGTTCAAGCCGAAACCGAACATTCCTCCTGACGGACGACCAGAGGCGAAACCGCCGAGCTAAAGGCGGGGCCTCGCTTCCCTTGTGCAAGCCAGCGACATGCCTCCTCTAAAACAAAGACGCTTAGACCCTGCTGCGGAGTCCAGCCACCGGACATCTGTTGAGAGGGAAGACACGGGGCAGCTGGATGATGCCGACTGTGAATTGCCTCAGCACGGTGAACCCTCTTATACATCTCTGCGCTCCTGAGGTAAACGCTGTGCGATCTAAGTGCTCCTCACAAATTAAGAACGGAAAGCTTGCCGTGTCCTTACGAATCGCCACTTTGAATGTACGCGGACTAGCAGCCAAGAAGCGTCAAAGTCAAATTAATCGTCTCTTTCTCGAAAATAACTTAGATCTGGCAGCTGTGCAAGAAACCAAGATTGAAAGTGAGGAGCACACGGATCGTATGGTGGAAACTTTTCGAAGACACTATAATGTTTGTGTGAGCCACTCAAAAGGTACATCCGGGGGCTGCGCAATTTATATAAGAAACAACGTAGGCATTGAAAGTGAAAAAGTTGTAGCGTCAGAGGAGGGGCGCTTGATTGTGCTTGACTTTTTGTATTCTGGAAAGGAATGGCGTGCTATTTGTATTTTTGCACCAAACACTGATAATGAACGTGTTGTATTGTTTGAAAGAGTAGAACAGTTTCTGAAATGTGAAAAATGCCTTATCATGCTAGGTGATTTTAACTGTGTTTGCATGGCTGAAGATAGAACTAGAAGTGTGCCTGCACGAGACAAAAGTGAGCGACTACTCATTTCGCTGCTGGAAGAATATTACATGGAAGATTTAGGATACCTACTTTCAAAAGTAGGCCGTCCTACTTTCACGCATTACCAACGCGGAAGCTGTGCTAGGCTGGATAGGATATACGCTACGGTCTCTCTTGCCAAAGAGTGTGTTAACCTCGAAGTTAAACACGTATCTTTTAGCGACCATAGCCTTGTAACAGCCACACTTGGAACCAATTTAAAAAAGAGCCGGTTCAACTGGGAACTATGGAAGTTCAACGTGAAACTCTTAGAAGACGAAACATTTACACAAAGTGTAAAACAAAGAATCGAAGACATGGTATCGACAAAAACACACGGATGGATAGCGGAGTGGGAAAACTTTAAAAACGCGGTCAAAATGACTGCGATTGAAAGGGGAAGCATACTTTATCAGAAAGAAAAGACTAAAGAGAAAGAACTTCAATGTCAGCTCAATTATCTTATGTGCATGGAAAGTGCAAATCCCGGCTTATATACAAAAGAAATACGCGAGGTAAAAAACAAGCTTGAACTTATCGCAACAGAGAAGTACAAAGCAGCAGTGATAAGAGCACGAGCTGAAAAGATATGGATGGGTGAAACGCCCAACAAGCGTGCGCTGTGCGACGAAATAAGATATTCAGTCAAAAATGAAATACGCCAGATTCATTATCACAATGAAGTGACGTGTGAAAAGAGTAAAATTGAAGATGCATTTGTAGAATACTACAGTGAGTTATTCATGAATAAAACGAACCATGCAGCTGGTTCTAAAGCTGCGATCATTAATTTAATGCCAAAGCTTGAAAATGACATCAAAACGCGAATGGAGCTGCCAATAAGTGTGAACGAAGTGAGAAACGCTATTAAGGAACTGGCCGTAGGGAAAACTCCTGGACCCGATGGATTAGGGGCCGCCTTTTACAAAACGTTTATTGAAGAGATTAGTCCAATTTTGCACGAGGTGATCAGTGAGGCGTACGAAAACAAAGCGTTGCCTCCCTCCTTTCTATCTGCTCATATGGTCCTAATACCAAAGACAGATAATCCAGACAAACTAATGTCAGTAGGAGCTTACCGCCCAATAACTCTTACAAACGTAGACTATAAAATATATACAAAAGTTCTAGCCAAACGATTACAAAGCGTTGTCAAGCTGCTCGTAGGACCGCATCAGACGTGCGGCATAAAGGGTCGTTCGATTTGTACCAATGTGCATGTAGCCCGCAGCGTTTTAGAGTGTTGTGACGCCGTGGCGGGGCGGGTTGCTATGCTCCAACTTGATCTTGCTAAGGCGTTTGACCGTGTCGCACACGAATTTCTTTTTTCGTTGCTTGAACACGTCAACCTCGGAAAAGTAATGCTGGAAGGTTTAAAAATGGCTTACAGTAATTGTACAGTGCGAATAATTGTAAATAAGAACCTTACAAGAAGCATTGACGTCAGGTCATCCATAAAACAAGGCTGTGCGCTGTCTTCTCTGCTTTTTGCGCTATACCTTGAACCTTTCTGTCTCAGCTTAATTAACAACAGCAAAATTAATGGCTTCGTGCTTCAAACGCAACACGTCAAAGTTCTCGCATATGCTGATGACGTTGGTGTTTTCTGCACTGATCGCAAAAGCATAGAAGAGACTATAAGCGTCACCAAAGCATTCTGCGAACAGACAGGATGTGCGATAAACTGGGAGAAGAGCGTCGGTTTCTGGCACGGCACGTGGGACGTTAAGCCGCAATCATTCGCGAGCATCAAATGGTCCAACACACCCTCTGCGTATTTAGGTGTACCCTTGGAACATTACAACCAGACAGGAGATTACTGGGATGACCTGACGTCAAAGGTGAAGGAAAAAGTTGGTGGATGGCAAGGCCGTGAATTGTCAATGTTCGCGCGTGCGAGTGCTTGCAATGTTTTCCTGATTGCAAAAGTGTGGTATGTGCTACAGTTTCTGTCAATGTCTCGCGTAAATGTGCAAAATTGCACCGTATTTTTGCAGGTCTTCATTTGGGGCTCAAACTGGGAAAGAGTCAGCAGAACAAATCTTTTTCGTTCACTGAAAGACGGGGGCCTTGGTCTTTCACATCTGTTCATCAGACAAATTGTGTCGCGGTTTGTGTTTTTACGGGACCAGAAAGACCCGTTTTTGAGAACCGTTATGCATGTGAGGTTAAAAAATGCCATTCCTGATTTTGTTGTGTCTAGTGCAGCTGCAATTGACGGCGGTATAAAAGGCTACCTCAAAGAAGTGGTGATGGCATTCAGGATACTTCAAACACGATTTTCACTCGAGTATTTGAGTCTTGTATCAAGAAAAAAGCTGTACAAAGACCTGATCACTGTAATGATGCCCACACCATTATATAGATCACTAAATCATAAAGGCCCCGGGCAAGACGTGCTAAAAAGAGTTAAAAAAATGACCGTTAAAGGATCTATAAAATCGTTTTTCTTTAAAGTACACACGAACACATTGCCTGTGAAAACATGGCTTAAAGACAAAGGCATATTTATACCGTGGACGACAAACTGCACCCTGTGTAACAAACCGGAGACGATCGAACACACATTCATTGACTGCTGGGATCCAATATTTTTTGGGATGTGTTACAAAGAACCCTGAAGAAAGAGCTACCGATAACACCACATGGAATACGTTATCTTTCAGTGCAGAATGAGTGTGGTGTTCCATACGACATGATAATGTTATTGGGGCTTTACAGCCTCTGGATCACACGCATGGCCGTGAGGCATATGGATTCTAAAGCCAAATCGACACGGGAAAACTTTATTGAATGTGCAATGTATGTGCGCGACACATTTCGAACATTGGATGAACCTCCAGATTGTATGGAGGTATTTGATGAATTGGTGGAAATGAAATGTTTTTAATCCATCACAATGGTCGAGTAGACCAATGTGGTTTTTATACCAATGTATTGCTTTATTTCTGAATAAAAAGGTTATTAAAAAAAAAAAAGCGGGGGTGTAGCTCAGTGGTAGAGCGCTCGCTTCGCATGTGAGAAGTCCTGGGTTCAAACCCCGGCACCTCCAAGACGATCGTCCTTTTTTCGCTTTATTTTGTGCTAGTGTTCTCTCGATATAATGGTACGATGACTCGGCAGTGCGCGTGCAAGATCGCAGTTCCGTTCAGAAAACGTCGCAATTTTGTTAATGGAATAAATTGGCGCATTTCCGTGATAAGTCAAAGAGCATAAATCCGCGATGCCCAAATAATTGGATTCAATGAGAAGCAATTAGATATTTTATTATTATTAATAAATCCGAATGAGCAGGAAAGAACGCGGCATTAAACATACCTGTCGTGGCGGGGGTGTAGCTCAGTGGTAGAGCGCTCGCTTTGCATGTGAGAAGTCCCGGGTTCAAACCCCGGCACCTCCAGGACGATCGTCCTTTTCTTGCTTTATTTTGTGCTAGTGTTCTGTCGATATAATGGTACGATGACTCGGCACTGCGCGTGTAAGATCGCAGTTCCGTTCAGACATCGTCGCAATTTTGTTAATGGAATAAATTGGCGCATTTCCGTGATAAGTCAAAGAGCATAAATTCGCGATGCCCAAATAATTGGATTCAATGAGAAGCAATTAGATATTTTATTATTATTAATGAATCCGAATGAGCAGGAAAGAACGCGTAATTAAACATACCTGTCGTGGCGGGGGTGTAGCTCAGTGGTAGAGCGCTCGCTTTGCATGTGAGAAGTCCCGGGTTCGAACCCCGGCATCCTCCAGGGACGATCGTCCTTTTCTTGCTTTATTTTGTGCTAGTGTTCTGTCGATATAATGGTACGATGACTCGGCACTGCGCGTGTAAGATCGCAGTTCCGTTCAGACATCGTCGCAATTTTGTTAATGGAATAAATTGGCGCATTTCCGTGATAAGGCAAAGAGCATGAAGCCGCGATGCCCAAATAATTGGATTGAATGAGAAGCAATTAGATATTTTATTATTATTAATAAATCCGAATGAGCAGGAAAGAACGCGGCATTAAACATAAATGTCGTGGCGGGGGTGTAGCTCAGTGGTAGAGCGCTCGCTTTGCATGTGAGAAGTCCCGGGTTCAAACCCCGGCACCTCCAGGACGATCGTCCTTTTCTTGCTTTATCTTGTGCTAGTGTTCTGTCGATATAATGGTACGATGACTCGGCACTGCGCGTGTAAGATCGCAGTTCCGTACAGACATCGTCGCAATTTTGTTAATGGAAATAATTGGCGCATTTCCGTGATAAGTCAAAGAGCATAAAGCCGCGATGCCCAAATAATTGGATTCAATGAGAAGCAATTAGATATTTTATTATTATTAATAAATCCAAATGAGCAGGAAAGAACGCGGTATTAAACTTACCTGTCGTGGCGGGGGTGTAGCTCAGTGGTACAGCGCTCGCTTTGCATGTGAGAAGTCCCGGGTTCAAACGCCGGCACCTCCATGATGATCGTCCTTTTTTCGCTTTATTTTGTGCTAGTGTTCTCTCGATATAATGGTACGATGACTCGGCAGTGCGCGTGCAAGATCGCAGTTCCGTTCAGAAAACGTCGCAATTTTGTTAATGGAATAAATTGGCGCATTTCCGTGATAAGTCAAAGAGCATAAATCCGCGATGCCCAAATAATTGGATTCAATGAGAAGCAATTAGATATTTTATTATTATTAATAAATCCAAATGAGCAGGAAAGAACGCGGTATTAAACATACCTGTCGTGGCGGGGGTGTAGCTGGATTCCACTTCCGGCCGCCACGGGTGACGGACGTGTTTTCATGGGCTCGAACGAGCCAGTGCTTGCGGCACAGTTTAGCCGCGGAAACAGGGACGCTATGGAAGATAACCAGGATTATCAAGTACTGCTGCCACATCTGCCGAAAGGTCGTATTGTTTTGAACACAGTATTTTTGCACGGTGACCTACAAGCGAGACCGTACCGAGTCGAGGACTACAGGGATGCCCTTGCTCAATTGGAATTGCTACCTGAGGTGGAAGCCTTAGGTGCATTTCAAATGAATCATGTGTGGGCCGTGACGTTCAAAAGTCGTGAAGGTATGCAAAAGTTGTTAGCTGCCGGACATATTAATGTGAAAAACAGAAAGTGCCTGGTGGTAGACCCAAACAACCAGGAGGTTCGAGTGAAGATACACTGGGTGCTCCACAATGTAACAAATGAGGACATTCATGTGGCCTTCGAGCCGTATGGCGAAGTCACAGAAGTGAATAGGGAACGCTGGCGCGTGTCGGGTGTGTCAGAGAAAGGTTCGACAACGCGTGTGCTAAGCCTGAAGCTAAAGACAGGGGTCACAATTGAAGACGTTCCCCACCAAGTACGTGTCGCCGGAGAACTTGCTCTCGTCGTAATTCCTGGAAAGGCCCCCTTTGTTTGCGCTGCCAAGGAAAAGGTCACATCCGCCGTGACTGCCGAATCCCTCGATGCCAGCGGTGCCGACGGTTTGGCCACGACGAAGCCCAGTGTGTGCCTACGTATGCGAACATAACGGGACCCGCGAAAAGCAAAGATGCTTCTGAAAATTTCGTGGACGAAGCTGAAGCCGAAGAAGCAGCAGCGATGGCGCCGGAGAAACCCAAAAAGCCGGAAACGCCCCCCAGTACGACGGTGAAACAGGTGTTGATAGCGAGCGACCAAAGGAAGTCGAAAGAAACGTCAGCAGAACCAAAAAGTGAGGCACCCCAATATAACACGACCGAAAATCGTGTGGTAGAAGCGGCTGCGCCGTGCGACCCTTCGAAAGATGAGAGTGTAGCCATGGAAGGCATCGCATCGATGTCCGCCAAACGAGGGCATAACGAAACCTTCGAAGACTCGGACCTTCCTAAGGATGCAAGCGGCGGCCCTCCGCCACCTAAGTCGGCTCTGATGCGACGAATGTCGTTCAAGCCGAAACCGAACATTCCTCCTGACGGACGACCAGAGGCGAAACCGCCGAGCTAAAGGCGGGGCCTCGCTTCCCTTGTGCAAGCCAGCGACATGCCTCCTCTAAAACAAAGACGCTTAGACCCTGCTGCGGAGTCCAGCCACCGGACATCTGTTGAGAGGGAAGACACGGGGCAGCTGGATGATGCCGACTGTGAATTGCCTCAGCACGGTGAACCCTCTTATACATCTCTGCGCTCCGAGGTAAACGCTGTGCGATCTAAGTGCTCCTCACAAATTAAGAACGGAAAGCTTGCCGTGTCCTTACGAATCGCCACTTTGAATGTACGCGGACTAGCAGCCAAGAAGCGTCAAAGTCAAATTAATCGTCTCTTTCTCGAAAATAACTTAGATCTGGCAGCTGTGCAAGAAACCAAGATTGAAAGTGAGGAGCACACGGATCGTATGGTGGAAACTTTTCGAAGACACTATAATGTTTGTGTGAGCCACTCAAAAGGTACATCCGGGGGCTGCGCAATTTATATAAGAAACAACGTAGGCATTGAAAGTGAAAAAGTTGTAGCGTCAGAGGAGGGGCGCTTGATTGTGCTTGACTTTTTGTATTCTGGAAAGGAATGGCGTGTTATTTGTATTTATGCACCAAACACTGATAATGAACGTGTTGTATTGTTTGAAAGAGTAGAACAGTTTCTGAAATGTGAAAAATGCCTTATCATGCTAGGTGATTTTAACTGTGTTTGCATGGCTGAAGATAGAACTAGAAGTGTGCCTGCACGAGATAAAAGTGAGCGACTACTCATTTCGCTGCTGGAAGAATATTACATGGAAGATTTAGGATACCTACTTTCAAAAGTAGGCCGTCCTACTTTCACGCATTACCAACGCGGAAGCTGTGCTAGGCTGGATAGGATATACGCTACGGTCTCTCTTGCCAAAGAGTGTGTTAACCTCGAAGTTAAACACGTATCTTTTAGCGACCATAGCCTTGTAACAGCCACACTTGGAACCAATTTAAAAAAGAGCCGGTTCAACTGGGAACTATGGAAGTTCAACGTGAAACTCTTAGAAGACGAAACATTTACACAAAGTGTAAAACAAAGAATCGAAGACATGGTATCGACAAAAACACACGGATGGATAGCGGAGTGGGAAAACTTTAAAAACGCGGTCAAAATGACTGCGATTGAAAGGGGAAGCATACTTTATCAGAAAGAAAAGACTAAAGAGAAAGAACTTCAATGTCAGCTCAATTATCTTATGTGCATGGAAAGTGCAAATCCCGGCTTATATACAAAAGAAATACGCGAGGTAAAAAACAAGCTTGAACTTATCGCAACAGAGAAGTACAAAGCAGCAGTGATAAGAGCACGAGCTGAAAAGATATGGATGGGTGAAACGCCCAACAAGCGTGCGCTGTGCGACGAAATAAGATATTCAGTCAAAAATGAAATACGCCAGATTCATTATCACAATGAAGTGACGTGTGAAAAGAGTAAAATTGAAGGATGCATTTGTAGAATACTACAGTGAGTTATTCATGAATAAACGAACCATGCAGCTGGTTCTAAAGCTGCGATCATTAATTTAATGCCAAAGCTTGAAAATGACATCAAAACGCGAATGGAGCTGCCATAAGTGTGAACGAAGTGAGAAACGCTATTAAGGAACTGGCCGTAGGGAAAACTCCTGGACCCGATGGATTAGGGGCCCGCCTTTTACAAACGTTTATTGAAGAGATTAGTCCAATTTGCAGAGGTGATCAGTGAGGCGTACGAAAACAAAGCGTTGCCTCCCTCCTTTCTATCTGCTCATATGGTCCTAAGACCAAGACAGATAATCCGACAAACTAATGTCAGAGGAGCTACCGCCAAATAACTCTTACAAACGTAGACTATAAAATTATACAAAAGTTCTAGCCAACGATTACAAAGCGTTGTCAAGCTGCTCGTAGGACCGCATCAGACGTGCGGCATAAAGGGTCGTTCATTGTACCAATGTGCATGTAGCCCGCAGCGTTTAGAGTGTTGTGACGCCGGGCGGGGCGGGTTGCTAGCTCCAACTTGATCTTGCTAAGGCGTTTGACCGTGTCGCACACGAATTTCTTTTTTTTCTTGCTTGAACACGTAACCTCGGAAAAGTAATGCTGGAGGTTTAAAAATGGCTTACAGTAATTGTACAGTTGAATAATTGTAAATAGAACCTTACAAGAAGCATTGACGTCAGGTCTCCATAAAACAAGGCTGTGCGCTGTCTTCTCTGCTTTTTGCGCTATACCTTGAACCTTTCTGTCTCAGCTTAATTAACAACAGCAAATTAATGGCTTCGTGCTTCAAACGCAACGTCAAAGTTCTCTGCGCATACTGATGACGTTGGTGTTTTTCTGCACTGATCGCAAAAGCATAGAAGAGACTATAAGCGTCACCAAAGCTTCTGCGAACAGACAGGATGTGCGATAAACTGGGAGAAGAGCGTCGGTTTC